>NW_018405723.1:321357-324662 GCF_002113885.1 Mizuhopecten yessoensis
GGATCAAGGACTACTATGTTTGTTAAAGTGAATGACTTTGACTTATATTCAAGGTCACAGGGGTCAAATTTGTTTAAAATCTTTAAACAACCTCTTATGAATAACCATGGGTCCCAGGATGTTTATACTTTGCAAGATGCATCCTGGGATGAAAGGCTATACAATGTGTTCAACATAATGACTTTGTTTGACTTTCAATCACAGGGGTGAAATGTTTTAAAAAAAATTAACAGGGTCTTTTGAACAAATTTTAATCATAAATACTGATATTTTGCCTGTAGCTTTATTTTAGATCACTTTTAAGGATACAAGTGTGAGTTTTATACCAGGTGAGCGATGCAGGCCCATTGGGCCTCTTGTCTTGTTCAAAATGTGGCCAATCGTACTCGTAAAGTTGCTGTATAACACAGAATATCCGTGGGTATTTATGTTCGTGGTTTGAAGCTGTTTGATCGTTTCGTGGTACAAACTTTTGTTGATACCCCATATAAACACATAGTGGTCATGTATATCAATTGAATTTGTTGTATCTATTTTCGTGGTTCGATAGCAACCCCGAAAACCACGAATGCTTATACACAACGAACATTTCATGTCACTCAGTATTTTATTAATCCTTTGAATATTGCACAAATGTTTGGGAGGTTGGTTTGAACACATACAGACATGGTCAGTTTCGGCCGATCAGAGCATGAAACAAATTTGTTAAGCACACCCCTCTTGTGTTTTAGTAAGTGCACAGTGTGCTTATAAAGTCAACTATCGTATGTAGGAAATTGTCCTAAAATTGCGATATACCTGCAGTGTACTGGTATATCGTGACAATGTTATAAATGATGTCCTGACAGTTCTCTTGCTTTCCGTTTCCTGTGATAAAATGTTCTGACATCATATAGCAGATACACCAACACGTCAATCAATATCGGGCAGAAAATGAGGTTCACAGATATCAATTAGTAGGTTTATTATCAGCTCTCAGGCCAGTTTTCTATTTCCACGCTCAAGTACAAATGTATATATGAGGACATTTCTTTCCTACATGCTGTCTGTCACGTACCATTCTTTCAGGTTAATACGATGGCTTCGGTTTTTTATACGCAAGTTAAACATTTTGATTGGATGTATTTATGATATAGGGAGTGTTGTACAACCGTCAAAAATATTGACAGTACGCATTATGGTAAAGCGAGTGGTTGTCCATCTGTCCACACTTTGGTTTCTGCAAGATAACTGGCTTATAAATATTTTTCAATTTTGCTGAAACTTGGTATGCATGTACATATCAACTAGACAACATCTGTGCATAATCTATGGGCATACTGTGCACTGATTGGTCAATTTTAAAATTTTAGTTTCTGCAAGATAAGTTGCTTCTTAAATATCATGAGGTTTTGATGAAACTTGTACTTTTACATAGTACAAATGCTAAAGCAAGTTTGAAGTTGAGGAAAACCTGGGCAAAGTTAATAAGGATACTGGTCGATAGTTTTCACACAATAATTTAGTAAAATATGACTGTATTCTGATGAGACTTGGTCAGTATTTACACTTTGTCTTTTAGCAAAATCTGTAACTAATTAATGAACACATTTTTTTGTTGGTTTTAATGGTGAAAGATTAATCGTTTTTGGTGAAAAAAGGCCAATTTCTATTTTCATGGTTTGAAATATGAAAATCAGTTTTTCAATGGCCATGAAGAATATATGAAATATACATGTTTATTCGTTTAGCTTAAGTTGTCAAATACAGTGTTTTCTTTTTTCATCACATTCCAGATATAGTTGTCAACTTCCCTGAGTAATACAGTACAAATGTTGTTTCTTCTGATCACAGTTCCACATTTTCGTACATTTAGATACAATAATGCATCAGAAGGTCTATGTCAGATTGGCATTGGGTGAGCATATTATTGCGTATTATTGTTCCTCCTTGCGGTAATCTTGTTCTGCAGAATGTTTTTGTATTTCACATATAGACATTTTTAACTAGATGTTCCAATGTTTCAATATTCATTTCACTTAAGGTAATAGGATTGTGTCGCCATTTCTCAGTAGAATTTCTTCAAATTTTGTAGTTATATTGCTTTGAAGGAAAGAAAATTTTCTGCCACAAAATAAATATAGGTTGTCATAATTTTAAGGAATTTAAATGGAAATTTATGTAAAAGGAATGACTTTTGAAGACACAATTTTTTGCAAAATAATGTCAATAAAAATGATACTACCATAGATAAGTATTGCATTAATGTATATCAATTTAATAGATGCTGAAATTATGTCAAATAAATTATCTATAGACGATTAAAAAACCATATACACATAGTAATTGCAGGTAAGAGTTATCTTCCTTGAAAAACTTCACAGTAGTGAAATAGGTAGCTCTTTCCTGAAGTACAGAAAAATGGATACATGTAACTCATTGATAAAACAAAAACCTGAATTAATGCCTGCATTGCTTTGAAATACTTTAATATTGAGTGAAAACACTGTTCGGTCAATAATAAACATACAATATTCATCAGTTTAATATTAAACATTAGAATATGCGGAAATTGTGATACTGTCTCCCTACATTGGATTTACAACTAGGGATGTACTTCCTACTTCCGTTTATCAATACACTCCTATGACCTTAACAAGATTTGAGTATATCAGTGTATATACTTGCATGACCACACTGGGTCACAATGCCATTATATAGTCTAATCTATTTCATCCTGTATTTTTTTGTCAAATAGTCCAGGATCAACTACCTCAGTATATAGTTTATTGTCAAATAGTCCAGGATCATCTACCTCAGTCTATAGCGTATATAGTTTATTAGTCCCACATCAGTACTACCAGTCTGCGTGTGCCTCATGTTGAGCGGGTAAACTTTCGCCCTATTTAACTGTCGCCCTGACCCAGTCCTTATTCACCCTATTTAACTGTCGCGCTGCCCCAGTCCTTAATTTTATTCGCCCTATTTAACTGTCGCCCTGCCCCAGTAAAGTCCTTATTCGCCCTATTTAACTGTCGCCCTGCCCCAGTCCTTATTCNTCCTTATTCACCCTATTTACCTGTCGCCCTGCCCCAGTCCTTATTCACGCTATTTAACTGTCGCCCTGCCCCAGTCCTTATTCACCCTATTTAACTGTCGCCCTGCCCCAGTCCTTATTCGCCCTATTTAACTGTCGCCCTGACCTAGTCCTTATTCGCCCTATTTACCTGACACCCTGCCCCAGTCCTTATTCGCCCTATTTACCTGTCGCCCTGCCCCAGTCCTTATTCGCCCTATTTAACTGTCGCCCTGACCCAGTCCTTATT
>NW_018405723.1:325119-338319 GCF_002113885.1 Mizuhopecten yessoensis
CTGTTGTGTTTGTATGACTTGTTAACCCAGTCAATGCCTCAAATGGCCCAAATCTTGCTGGTCTCTAATGTCTTTTTAACCACAGCACAGCTATTTTAAGTGTAGATGTTAGATAATAGTAATTAAATTGACATTGACAAACACTGTGACAATCACAGACTTTGTTTTGGTGCTTGAGGTAAAACTTGTTTGTCTTAGCCGGCTTACAACTCTTAAAAGTAACAGATTCCACAGATTACACTGTAAACATCAAAAAAAGAATTCTGGATTCTTATCGGACAGAATGTTTTGGTTCTTATCAGACAGTGATTGTGTAATATACTGCGCACGCATGTTGTATGGCTGTCGACATTCAAGGTGCAGGAGCTGCTCTGTCTGTCGTGTGATCCCAGACAGGCGTGATCAGAATTGACCCGACGACCACATTGACGGGGGCTGACTGACCCCTACCCCAGACCCCTACCCCTCCCCACTGACCCTGTCCCTGTCTATGTGGTATGCTTGGGATTACGTAATCGCACTTCATGTTTTTCTTTCGCCATAACAGGAAGTGGGGTGTCTGCGATTTTAGATACTGAGCCAGCTAAGTACAACATGTACAATCGCTTGAACCTTGTACCTGCTTTTTCATCTGCAGGTTCGGTTTCTTTTCAAGGGCAGTTTCGGTTTTCAGGCTGGCAATTGGTCTTCAACAGTGTCTGAGTGCTGCATCAGGGTCCACCCTCTAACCCTCAGACCCCAGTCTCGCTGCAATCCAGACAAAACAAACTCTTATTCACAAGTGTCTTCTCAATTTACTTCTAATTTCTCCACTTAATATCATTAAAATCATGTTACTTTCCTTTCAGTTCTTCCATTTTTTTGTGTCTTTATTTAACTTGAACATATTTCATTATTTGCTAGCTAAGATTAACTACTCCCAAACCCTAACTGTGTTTCGTTAATTTTATTATCTAGTCCCTAATTGTGTCCAGTAATTGATTTACACCTTCTACTAAATCACTTTCATTGCCCATCACTGACCAGTCTTCTAAGGTCACCTTCGTGACCCCAAACTAATCATATAGAAAAAAAAGTCGGTCCTAAACAGAATGTTTAATTTATTCAAAGTTCAAACAAAAATCTAGAGAAATAAATTAGAAACTCAGACAAAAAAAACTAGTTGTGTAGTTATTTTAGATAGCAGACAGCAAACTGGTGTCACTCGCCTTGACAAAGACATTGTCTACCTGTAGAATGCTGTCACTCACCTGTAGAATGCTGTCACTCACCTGTACAATGATGTCACTCACCTGTACAATGATGTCACTCACCTGTACAATGATGTCACTCACCTGTACAATGATGTCCTTTACCTGTATAATGATGTCCTTTACCTGTACAATGTCACTTACCTGTACACACAATGATGTCACATACTTGTACAATGATGTCACTAACCTGTACAATGATGTCACTTACCTGTACAATGATGTCCTGTACCTGTACAAACAATGATGTCACTCACCTGTACAATGATGTCCTTTACCTGTAGAATGTAGTTACTTACTTGTACAATGATGTCCTTTACCTGTATAGTGATGTTACTCACCTGTACAATGATGTCCTTTACCTGTACAGTGATGTCACTTACCTGTACAATGATGACACTTACCTGTACCATGGTGTTACTCACCTGTACCATGATGTCACTCACCTATACCATGGTGTCACTCACCTGTAACATGGTGTCACTCACCTGTACCACAGTGTCACTCACCTGTACCATGGTGTCACTTACCTGTACCATGGTGTCACTCACCTGTACAATGATGTCACTCACCTGTACCATGGTGTCACCCACCTGTACCATGGTGTCACTCACCTGTAACATGATGTCACTCACCTGTAACATGATGTCACTCACCTATACCAGGGTGTCACTCACCTGTACCACGGTGTCACTCACCTGTACCACGGTGTCACTCACCTGTACCATGGTGTCACTTACCTGTACCATGGTGTCACTCACCTGAACCATGGTGTCACTTACATGTACCATGGTGTCACTCACCTGTAACATGGTGTCACTCACCTGCACCATGGTGTCATCACCTGTACCATGGTGTCACTTACATGTACCATGGTGTCACTCACCTGTACAATGATGTCACTCACCTGTACCACAGTGTCACTCACCTATACCATGGTGTCACTCACCTGTAACATGATGTCTCTTACCTGAACCATGGTGTCACTCACCTGTAACATGATGTCTCCTACCTGAACCATGGTGTCACTCACCTGTACCATTGTGTCACTCACCTGTACCATGGTGTCACTCACCTGTACCATTGTGTCACTCACCTGTACCATGGTGTCACTCACCTGTACAATGATGTCACTCACCTGTACCACAGTGTCACTCACCTATACCATGGTGTCACTAACATGTACCATGGTGTCACTCACCTGTACCATGGTGTCACTCACCAGTACACTCATGTCACTCACCTGTACCACAGTGTCACTCATCTGTAACATGGTGTCACTCCCCTGTACCATGGTGTCCCCCACCTGTACCATGATGTCCCTCACCTGTAACATGGTGTCACTCACCTGCACCATGGTGTCACTTACCTGTACCATGGTGTTACTCACCTGTACCATGGTATCACCCACCTGTACCATGGTGTCACCCACCTGTACCATGGTGTCACTCACCTATACCATGGTGTCACTCNACCATGGTGTCACTTACCTGTACCATGGTGTCACTCACCTGTAACATGGTGTCACTCACCTGTACCATGGTGTCACTCACATGTACCATGGTGTCACTCACCTATACCATGGTGTCACTCACCTATAACATGGTGTCATTCACCTGTACCATGGTATCACTCAACTGTACCATGGTGTCACTTACATGTACCATGGTGTTGTTTACCTGTTTCATGTGTGTACAATGATGTATCTTACCTGTACAATGTGTCACTCACCTGTACCATGGTGTCACTACCCTGTACCATGGTGGCATTCACCTATACCATGGTGTCACTCACCTATAACATGGTGTCATTCACCTGTACCATGGTATCTCTCAACTGTACCATGGTGTCACTTACATGTACCATGGTGTTGTTTACCTGTTTCATGTGTGTACAATGATTTCTCTTACCTGTACAATGTGTCACTCACCTGTACCATGGTGTCACACACCTGTACCATGGTGTCACTCACATGTACCATGGGGTCACTCACCTATACCATGGTGTCACTCACATGTACCATGGGGTCACTCACCTATACCATGGTGTCACTAACATGTACCATGGTGTCACTCACCTGTAACATGGTGTCACTCCCCTGTACCATGGTGTCACCCCCCTGTACCATGGTGTCACTCACCTATACCGTGGTGTCACTCACATGTACAATGATGTCCTGAACCTGTACAAACAATGATGTCACTCACCTGTACAATGATGTCTCTTACCTGTACATGGTGTCACTTACCTGTACAATGATGTCACTCACCTGTACAATGATGTCACTTACCTGTACAATGATGTCCTGTCCCTGTACAAACAATGATGTCACTCACCTGTACAATGATGTCACTTACCTGTACAATGATGTCCTGTCCCTGTACAAACAATGATGTCACTCACCTGTACAATGATGTCTCTTACCTGTACATGGTGTCACTTACCTGTACAATGATGTCACTCCCCTGTACAATGATGTCTCTTACCTGTACAATGTGTCACACACCTGTACCATGGTGTCACTCACCTATACCAGGGTGTCACTCACCTGTACCATGGTGTCACACACCTGTACCATGGTGTCACTCACATGTACCATGATGTCACTCACCTGTGCCATGGTGTCACCCACCGGTACCATGGTTTCACTCACCTGAACCATGATGTCACTCACCTGGACCATGGTGTCACTCACATGTACCATGATGTCACTCACCTGTACCATGATGTCACTCACCTGTAACATGGTGTCACTCCCCTGTACCATGGTGGCATTCACCTATACCATGGTGTCACTCACCTGTACAATGATGTCACTCACCTGTACAATGATGTCACTTACCTGTACAATGATGTCCTGTCCCTGTACAAACAATGATGTCACTCACCTGTACAATGATGTCTCTTACCTGTACAATGGGTCACTCACCTGTACCATGGTGTCACTCACATGTACCATGATGTCACTCACCTGTGCCATGGTGTCACTTACCTGTACAATGATGTCACTCACCTGTACCATGATGTCACTCACCTGTACCACGGTGTCACTCACCTGTACCATGGTGTCACACACCTGTACCATGGTGTCACTCACATGTACCATGATGTCACTCACCTGTGCCATGGTGTCACCCACCGGTACCATGGTGTCACTCACCTGTACCATGGTTGTCACCCACCTGTACCATGGTGTCACTCACCTATACCATGATGTCACTAACCTGTACCATGGTGTCACTCACATGTACCATGGTGTCACTCACCTGTACCATGGTGTCACTCACCTGTACCATGGTGTCACCCACCGGTACCATGGTGTCACTCACCTGAACCATGATGTCACTCACCTGTACCATGGTGTCACTTACCTGTACAATGATGTCACTCACCTGTACAATGATGTCTCTTACCTGTACAATGTGTCACACACCTGTACCATGGTGTCACTCACATGTACCATGATGTCACTCACCTGTACCATGGTGTCACTTACCTGTACAATGGTGTCACTCACCTGTACCATGATGTCACTCACCTGTACCATGGTGTCACTCACCTGTACCATGATGTCACTCACCTGTAACATGGTGTCACTCACCTGTACCATGATGTTACTCACCTGTACCATGGTGTCACTCACCTGTACCATGATGTCACTCTCCTGTAACATGGTGTCACTCACCTGCACCATGGTGTCACTCACCTGCACCATGGTGTCACTTACCTGTACAATGATGTCAACAATGATGTCACTCACCTGTACCATGGTGTCACTCACCTATACCATGGTGTCACTCACCTGTACCACAGTGTCACTCACCTGTACCACAGTGTCACTCACCTGTACCACAGTGTCACTCATCTGTAACATGGTGTCACTCACCTGTACCATGGTGTCACCCACCTGTAACATGGTGTCACTCACCTGCACCATGGTGTCACTCACCTGTACCATGATGTCACTCACCTGTAACATGGTGTCACTCACCTGCACCATGGTGTCACTTACCTGTATCATGGTGTCACTCACATGTACCATGGTGTCACTCACCTGTACCATGATGTCACTCACCTGTAACATGGTGTCACTCACCTGTACCATGGTGTCACTCACCTGTACCATGGTGTCACTCACCTGTACCATGGTGTCACTCACCTGTACCATGGTGTCACTCACCTGTACCATTGTGTCACTCACCTGTACCATTGTGTCACTCACCTGTACCATGGTGTCACTCACATGTACCATGGTGTCATTTACCTGTACAATGTGTCACTCACCTGTACCATGGTGTCACTCACCTATACCATGGTGTCACTCACATGTACCATGGTGTCGTTTACCTGTTTCATGTGTGTACAATGTTGTCTCTTACCTGTACAATGTGTCACTCACCTGTACCATGGTGTCACTCACCTGAACCATGGTGTCACTCACCTGTACCATGGTGTCACTCACCTGTACCATGGTGTCACTCACCTGTACCATGGTGTCACTCACCTGAACCATGGTGTCACTCACCTGTAACATGATGTCTCTTACCTGTACAATGATGTCACTCACCTGTACCATGGTGTCATTCACCTGTACCATGGTGTCACTTACCTGTACAATGATGTCACTCACCTGTACCATGGTGTCACTCACCTGTACAATGATGTCATTCACCTGTACAATGATGTCATTCACCTGTACCATGGTGTCACTCAACTGTACCATGGTGTCACTTACATGTACCATGGTGTCACTTACATGTACCATGGTGTTGTTTACCTGTTTCATGTGTGTACAATGATGTCTCTTACCTGTACAATGTGTCAACTCACCTGTATTATAATGACAATCACCTTCAACAGGTGTATACATTGATTTCACATTTTGGTAGTTAAATATTTCATTATCCCCCTGTTCTACACTACATGTGAGGACTCTGAACTCCTGATATGACAATCATTCACATGAAAACGGACACAATTGGAAATGAAGGTCATGCGCAAAGTGACAACTTACTTGAAAAGTAGAATTTTCACAAGCTTATAATTATATACGGTACTAGAAGTTTTTCAGGAGTTTCACAAGATACTATTGGAGATGCTAGGACAATTGTGTGTTGTAGACTCATAACTCGACACTGTTGCTAAGGAGAATATGTCCAGATCGGCTGTGATGCAGTATATCGGTGACAGTTTGAGATGGATAAAGACTGGATTTAGTGTCTGTGATGTAGACGGTTTTAGTGGACCACCAGCTGTGTATACCGTGTAAAGTCTACACTGAGACCAGACCCTAGTTATTTGTGGACAGTATGATAGCCTCCCCGGTTAGTTGATAATGAAGCGTGTGTGCAATGTGCGCTTTAGAAGATGTATGGCCTTGTCTGGTGGGACCTAGTGGCCGACGTGGACTGTCGGGCCAGATCTCCAGACTATATATCCCATAATGGTCAGACATGGTAATGGTCAGGCGTGGCTGATCAATTGCAATTGGCAGGCAGACAGCCCTTTCTGGTATCAGACATGTACATCTCGCCCGCAAAGTGACAGACTAGTCTCGCACATCAGACGAAGCAGTTTGTCACATCTTGTCAACTTTGTCACAACCTTTCTGAATTTGGCAACAATTTTCCTTTGTTACTCTTTGAGTCCCAAATAAAAACAAAATCCATTCAACATCTTTCAAATGAGAAAGATGATACTTTGTTCATCTGTATATGACAACAAGCATTTTTCACCTGTAAAAAAGACTTGCTCTAGTATCACTATTTTACCTGCATGATCTGCATCAATCTGGTTGAGAGTATCTTAGGAATGTACTGGCTACGTCTGTACCAGAGATCATCACTTGTCCCTGTTAGGAGCTGCTGAACACAGGCACCTCAGATTTACTTGTCTTACGTCACTCTATCAAGTGAGCTAAAGAAAATTTACTAAATAAGCTGAAGAAAAATAATTGTATTTTACCAGTGTGACACTTCAAGACAAGACATGATATACATCCGTACTAAAATACAAAGTTTTTCAATACACAGCAAGAAAAATGGCTGCAATATTAATATTTCTTATTTCAAACATTTCAGAACCAGCAAAATTTATGTACAAATGTAAGAAAAGTTGTAGAATCATTTATTGTTTATGTGTAACATGCAACCTTTTATCTGGTTCTGCTGACCAGTCCAGACAATCAGTATTACAATACAGGGGGTGATATATATACACTCTTCAGTTTGATTCAAATTCTGTTATTATTTCATGTTACAAATTACATGCACACAAACTCACAGCAACTCTCACCTCCAGTGGCCAGCTCACCCTGCATGATGTACCAAACTCAGTCGACCATGGACAAACCCACATGTAATATGTTTCTTGAGTGTCAAGTTATGTTACGTACAATTGATGTGTTTACCTGAACAAGCCAATATGGTGAACAAAAGTTACAAGAATACAATTTCAGATGCGCACATACCTTTGTAACTTAATTATCAATTGACAGAAAAATTCGGAAGATTTGTTTTTTACAAAGTTGTTGTCATGGAAACGACATGCAGAACACTGACAGGTGGTAGATACAAATACTCGTACATTTAACATTTCAGCAGGAGTTAAACCCCTTGGTGGCTAGGTACTATTTCGTCCTTGCATGTCTAAGAAAAATCCCCTGTGTCAGATTCAGAAGTTCAGCTTATTTTGTATTAGACCAATTATTTGTGCTAAGGTGGGTTTTAACTCATTCACCCCTGAAATTTCATAATGAACAATTCCAACCTTTGAATTGGAGAATTTCAAATGTGTCTTCAGGGGTGAATGAGTTAACAAACGACTGACTGATGGAGAATTGGACTGTAAGTATGAACAAGTTCCCTGACCTATTTTTGCAGTAAACCCATTTCTGTGAACAAGTTCTCTGATGTTGAATTTTTTCTATGAGCAAATTATCTGACACGTTGCCCAGTGTTGTTATGAACAAGTTCTGTGAACTCCCTGATGGAGGTGATCGAACTTTCCAATATAAGGTTGTATGACAGTTCGTATGATATCTGTGTGGTTTATAAGTGACTCTTGGATTGGTCAATGGAGCCTGTGGAAATCCTTTTGATGTTTGATTACAAAAACACCTGAAGATGTTGATATTGATTGAATGTGATGCTCCCTGTTAATGAGTGTCTGGAGCCCTTCTATGTCATCAGCCGGACTAAAGTACACAGTGAAATGTGCTGAGGGCAAGGGTACACAGCCTTACTGTAAAGTACACAGTAAAATGTGCTGAGGGCAAGGTACAGAGTCTGACTGTAAAGTACACAGTGAAATGTGCTGAGGGCAAAGGTACACAGTCTGACTGTAAAGTACACAGTGAAATGTGCTGAGGGCAAAGGTACACAGTCTGACTGTAAAGTACACAGTGAAATGTGCTGAGGGCAAGGGTACCCATCCTTACTGTAAAGTACACAGTGAAATGTGCTGAGGGCAAAGGTACACAGTCTGACTGTAAAGTACACAGTGAAATGTGCTGAGGGCAAGGGTACACAGCCTGACTGTAAAGTACACAGTAAAATGTGCTGAGGGCAAGGTACAGAGTCTGACTGTAAAGTACACAGTGAAATGTGCTGAGGGCAAGGGCACACAGCCTGACTGTAAAGTACACAGTAAAATGTGCTGAGGGCAAGGTATACAGTCTGACTGTAAAGTACACAGTGAAATGTCCTGAGGGCAAGGGTACACAGTCTGACTGTAAATTACACAGTGAAATGTGCTGAGGGCAAGGGTACTCAGTCTGACTGTAAAGTACACAGTGAAATGTGCTGAGGGCAAGGGCCCACAGCCTGACTGTAAAGTACACAGTAAAATGTGCTGATGGCAAGGGTACACAGCCTTACTGTAAAGTACACAGTAAAATGTGCTGAGGACAAGGTACAGAGTCTGACTGTAAAGTACACAGTGAAATGTGCTGAGGGCAAGGGTACTCAGTCTGACTGTAAAGTACACAGTGAAATGTCCTGAGGGCAAGGGTACACAGTCTGACTGTAAATTACACAGTGAAATGTGCTGAGGGCAAGGGTACACAGTCTGACTGTAAAGTACACAGTGAAATGTGCTGAGGGCAAGGGTACAGTCTCATCGCTGCAAACAGCTTCAGGGCTACTTATATAATTTTTCCATATTTGTAGATCAAGGGATATTTTCTTGGATAATTTGTATTTAAAAAAAAATAATGTCATTGGTGTGCTTGTAGCATGATTATGCAGAAATAGCTATATTAGTGTTGGGTCTTGAGTTGGTTTGGAGTTTATGTATAAGGGTCAGATTTCTTTCAGTGTCAAGTCAGGTTGGGGAAGGTTTAATGGTGAAGTGGAAATTTTCATGTGTACTATTATATTTGTATCTCAACGTCCACTCATTTAAAAGAAAATAATTTGCCTCTGTAAAGCTTAGAACATATTATTTGATTTGATGGAGGGGCCGCGGTGGCAAAGTGGTTAAGGCGTCTGTCATTCTGCTACCACTAGCCCTAGTCCACCACTCGGTTGCAGGTTCGAGGCCAACGTGGGGCAGTTGCTAGGTACTGGCCGTAGGTTGATGTTTTTTCTCTGGGAACTCCGGCTTTCTTCCACCACCAAAACCTGGCACGTCCTTAAATGACCATAGCTGTCAATAGGACGTAAAACACAAACAAACCAATTGATGGCAAACCTGTTTTTAGATTTGAAAGTGTCTGGTACCATTTATGTTTAGTTGGCATGCATGTGTCAACAAGTGCTGATATTGGACCCACAGTGGTGCTGATTCTGTATTACTGAATTCTGTCTCAATCATCTCTTAATCCAGAAGGAGCAAGCGACACTTCACGATTTAGTTTATCCTCTGTTGGTGCATATGAACTGAAATAGCTGGAAGGTTGCTTAATAGCTGTATTTGTTAGTGCTGCTATAACTTTTACCTGCCATTTTGTGTTTTAATGTAGACCCTGGAACCACTGGCATATATCTCAAATTTTAACAGAATTTCCACAGCATAATTCAATTATTAATGTGACGTGTTCAGCAGCATCAGCTCGGCTATAGATTGATGTACTGTGTATTTCTGGCAGAGGATGGGAAGGCATTGAAAACGAAAACAGGATTATAGGGATGGGGAAATAACTTGCATAATTTCTTACATGTAGATGAAGGTGTCCAACGAGAAGAAGTTTGTTTATCTCTGGAAACCACAACAGACTGAGGCGCTTCACTGATGTTAACCATTCTAATTGTGGTTGATGAGGGTGATACAAAAGTGAATGATATCAAAGTATTTGGGATAGGTTAAAGTGTTATGTTAGGGTCTTTCTGTGAAAAAGAGTTTTCAAACTGTTGTAGGTACAGCAACTATAGGAAATCCTAGGATATACATTTAGTTATAAAATAAGTGATATAGGTTTATATCAGCTGTATAGATATATTATCTATCATATTATAAATTATGTAGTTATGATAACTCACTTATTTCACCTTCACCTGCATAGAGAATTTGAAACCCTATTTAAACTTAGTTCAAATTTTTAACATATGAATGAGTTGGAAATTTTTTCTTGGTCCTGTAAAAGAAAATAAATTCAAAACTGGATTAATTTGAATAAGATATTTATAGAAAGGTCATGATCATGGTCAAACCTTTTTGTAGAGTGGAGTATAAAGAATCTCTAAAAAGGTTGTACTCTACAGGTGACCCTGTAGTGCCCTGATTACCCTATATACCGACTGAACACCTACAGGTGATCCTGTAGTGCCCCTATAACCCTATATACCAACTAAACACCTACAAGTGACCCTGTAGTGCCCTGATTACCCTATATACCGACTGAACACCTACAGGTGACTATGTAGTGCCCCTATAACCCTATATACCAACTGAACACCTACAGGTGACCCTGTAGTGCCCCTATAACCCTATATACCAACTTAACATCTACAGGTGACCATGTAGTGCCCCTATAACCCTTTATACTGACTGAACACCTACAGGTGACCCTGTAGTGCCCCTATAACCCTATATACCGACTTAACATCTACAGGTGACCCTGTAGTGCCCCGTTAACCCTATATACTGACCTAACACCTATTGGTGACCCTGTAGTGCCTCTATAACCCTATATACCGACTTAACATCTACTGTAGGGTGACCCTAATATAAGTACCCCGTTAAACCTGCGTCCTCACTATGCCCCTACAGATGACCTTAGTGCCTCCTTTACCTTTCAACCCCAATATGCCCCCTCAGCCACACGTGTGTATGCACATGCACACATGCACACATGTATGACAGCTGTTTACATGAGTGCACGCAATACCTGGCCTATACCTACGTTTTCAGACAAGGGATCAGCCAACAAGATACCTTGTACTTTAGATCAGATTTATCTGTAGAAAAAAATCTAACAAATTTGTCTTTTAAACCAATTGATATTTTAAATTAGTTCTATATATATACATATTTCACAGACAGACTAATGTATGCACAGGTCTAGTATTGTATATTACAAACTCATTGAACTCGTAAGATTGAAACTTTTTGCTGTAGACACGAAATGTTGAGAAACTAGTACATACATACAAACATAACCATTTTGCTTTGAAGTGAAGACGTTTTGTAGGAAATTAATGATTGTTTGCTGTTATATACTTACAGACTTTTAGAGATATATTTTGACTATAAGAGATTTACTGTAAGATTTAGAGAAAATGAGATCAAAATATGATTGAGCCGATAGGAGGAAGGTCTGCTCTGCGGAGACTTGGCGAGATATACGTATTGTGATGTTGAGAGAATGAAATGTTTGAGAATCACCTTGAATGCACTTCTGTTGCAGCCTAGCTTTGCCACCCCTTCGAGACTAGACAACTATTGATTCTACACATCACCAGACAGTAGCATTGCTTGCATTTTAGATATCAAATTATCACAAAATTCCAATCAGCCTTTTCGCGATAAATTATGCAAATAAATTTTTCACAGCATTCTTCAGTTTGTTTTACATGTTTTATGCATTTTAATCTGTTTCCCTTTTCCTCCCATGAGAGTTAAGAGAAAAATATATTCTTGTTTGGGGATTTTATTATAAGGTGAATTGCTGATATTAATGATCAATATGCCCAAGCAGTAATATGCAGGTGGAATTTTGATATAAAGTACCAATTGTGCAAAGTCATATATCTACACCATAGTGATACCACAAAGCAGATCAAAGCACCTAATTAAAGGATTCACATGCATGCTGTGATAATAAAAACATAATTTTGCAATTAACCTACCATAGGTCTAAGTTTGTAATGTAGATGTAAGCTACATCAGCAAATCCTGAGCTAGTCGATTTAGGGAAGTGACAGTCACGGCGAAGGAGAAGGATATATTGTATTTCCCTGTCGTCCAGTATGGTGGAGAACTAGGCATATAAATGACAAAAAGATTGTCACTGCTCGTCATATTGACAATGAATAAGGTATACATTTAATCCATTGCAATAATGATATGTCATGCTTCTCAACTTTTGAAATTCCTATGGGGGAGATTCTGCACGATCAAAATTAAAATCATAAATAAAATGTGTTTATATGTATATACCCCCTAGAGAAAAAGTCACTTTAAAATGACATATTTTAAGTTGTTCTTTCACATGAAATCTTAAGATCTAGAATAAAGGTGAAGTTTAGCAAATTCAGAGGTTGGAAGTATTATATTGAAGGATCGGATCCACAATTGGGAGTTACCATCTGAAATTTGGTGATATTCTTTTATGGTTAACTGTATGGTTGTATGATGATTGGTTTATGGTTAATTGTATGATTGTATGGTTAATTGTATGGTTGTATGATGATTGGTTTATGGTTAATTGTATGGTTGTATGGTTAATTGTATGGTTGTATGATGATTTGTTTATGGTTAATTGTATGGTTGTATGATTAGTTTATGGTTA
>NW_018405723.1:338470-340419 GCF_002113885.1 Mizuhopecten yessoensis
ATGATTTGTTTATGGTTAATTGTATGGTTGTATGATGATTTGTTTATGGTTAATTGTATGGTTGTATGATTTGTTTATGGTAATTGTATGGTTGTATGGTTGTATGATGATTAGTTTATGGTTAATTGTATGGTTGTATGATGATTTGTTTATTGTTAATTGTATGGTTGTATGATTTGTTTATGGTTAATTGTATGGTTGTATGATGATTTGTTTATGGTTAATTGTATGGTTGTACGATGATTTGTTTATGGTTAATTGTATAGTTGTATGGTTTTATGATGATTTGTTTATGGTTAATTGTATGGTTGTATGATGATTTGTTTATGGTTAATTGTATGGTTGTACGATGATTTGTTTATGGTTAATTGTGTGGTTGTATGATGATTGGTTTATGGTTTTACGGTTATTTGTTTTGTTCTATGGTTATTAGTATGTTTTCATGGCTACTTCTATGTGTGTTATGTTTCCCATAGTTACTTGTATGTTTCTATGTTTATTTGTATGGTATCTGTGTTACGTTTCTATAGTTTTATATATATTTCTATAGTTACTGGTATTTGTATGTTTCTGTATACGAACCTTGATCAGTTCATTGTCTCACAGAATGGACAGTGTTTGCGTTTTTCCTTTAATTATTTTATATTGTCTATGTGTTACCATGTATTATATAATCTCGTGGTTATGTATATGTTCTAATCTCTTGGTACAGTTGACATCCGGGTACATGTACTGTTGTGTGAGGTTAAACTTATTGTCATGGATATTTTGTGTTTGTGCAGGACAGAGCTCCTTTACATTGAAACTTATCAGCACATCTTTATCACATGTAGCCTGCAGGGTGATGTTAATAGTTGAAAGTATAATTACTGAACTGACCTGTTTTCAATCTGATAAGCACTTTCAATCTGGGGCGACGACAGGAGGGTTATAGTCAGGTGTCTATAAACCAATCTAGGGCGACGACAGGGAAGGTTATATATATAGTCAGGTGTCTATAAACCAATCTAGGACAACGACATGAAGGTTATAGTCAGGTGTCAATAAACCAATCTGGGGCGACGACAGGAAGGTTATAGTCAGGTGTCTATAAACCAATCTTGGGCGAAGACATGAAGGTTATAGTCGGGTGTCTATAAACCAATCTGGGGGGGACAACAGGGAAGGTTATAGTCAGGTGTCTATAAACCAATCAGGGGCGAAGACAGGAAGGTTATAGTCAGGTATCTATAAACCAATCAGGGGCGACAACAGGAAGGTTATAGTCTGGTGTCTATAAACCAATCTGGGGCTGGTCAATAAGTGTTAGGCACCAGCAACGATAGTGAAGAGGTCGGCGACGACAGGGAAGGTTATAGTCAGGTATCTATAAACCAATCTGGGGTGACAACAGGAAGGTTATAGTCGGGTATCTATAAACCAATCTTGGGCGACAACAGGAGGGTTATAGTCGGGTTTCTATAAACCATCAGTAATAGAAATAGTGCGTACTTAAACAATATATGTGTTAACAGTTATACTTGTTATTGGGGAAAACCAAACAATTTGAAACTATTTGTGATGTCTGATGTTTGAGGTGTATATGAATGGACCGATGTTGTCTAGACTGTAATGCTAATTAATGTCTAGACTATGTAAGGTGATTGACTCACAAGATGGATGTTACTAGAATAAGCATATATGGGTGTTATTGCCACAGAAGTCAGTTGAATAAACAACAATATATCTGCAATAATAAGATATCACTTGAAAATATCATTATAGGCACCAGCAACAATAGTGGAGAGGTCAATAAGTGTTAGGCACCGGCAACAATAGTGGAGAGGTCAATAAGTGTTAGGCACCAGCAACAATAGTGGAGAGGTCAATAAGTGTTAGGCACCAGCAACAATAGTGGAGAGGTCAATAAGTGTTAGGCACCAGCAACAATAGTGGAGAGGTCAATAAGT
>NW_018405723.1:341796-342295 GCF_002113885.1 Mizuhopecten yessoensis
ACAGGAAGGTTATAGTCGGGTGTCTATAAACCAATCTGGGGCGATGACAGGAAGGTTATAGTCAGGTGTCTATAAACCAATCTAGGGCGACGACAGGAAGGTTATAGTCGGGTGTCTATAAACCAATCTGGGGCGACAACAGGAAGGTTATAGTCAGGTGTCTATAAACCAATCTAGGACAACGACAGGAAGGTTATAGTCAGGTGTCTATAAACCAATCTGGGGCGACGACAGGAAGGTTATAGTCGGGTGTCTATAAACCAATCTTGGGCGAAGACATGAAGGTTATAGTCGGGTGTCTATAAACCAATCTGGGGGGGACAACAGGGAAGGTTATAGTCAGGTGTCTATAAACCAATCAGGGGCGAAGACAGGAAGGTTATAGTCAGGTATCTATAAACCAATCAGGGGCGACAACAGGAAGGTTATAGTCTGGTGTCTATAAACCAATCTGGGGCGACAACAGGAAGGTTATAGTCGGGTGTCTATAAACCAATCT
>NW_018405723.1:342611-417499 GCF_002113885.1 Mizuhopecten yessoensis
AGAGGTCAATAAGTGTTAGGCACCGGCAACGATAGTGGAGAGGTCAATAAGTGTTAGGCACCGGCAACGATAGTGGAGAGGTCAATAAGTATTATGCACCGGCAACGAAACTAGAGAGATCTATAAGTGTTAGGCACCGGCAACGATAGTGGAGTGGTCAATAAGTGTTAGGCACCAGCAACGATAGTGAAGAGGTCAATAAGTGTTAGGCACCGGTAACGATAGTTGAGAGGTCAATAAGTTTTAGGCACCGGCAACGATAGTGAAGAGGTCAATAAGTGTTAGACACCGGCAACGATAGTGGAGAGGTCAATAAGTGTAAGGCAACGATAGTGAAGAGGTCAATAAGTGTTAGGCACCGGCAACGATAGTGGAGAGGTCAATAAGTGTTAGGCACCGGCAACGATAGTGGAGAGGTCAATAAGTGTTAGGCACCGGCAACGATAGTGAAGAGGTCAATAAGTGTTAGGCACCGGTAACGATAGTTGAGAGGTCAATAAGTTTTAGTCACCGGCAACGATAGTGAAGAGGTCAATAAGTGTTAGGCACCAGCAACAATAGAGGAGAGGGCAATAAGTGTTAGGCACCGGCAACGAGAGTGGAGAGGTCAATAAGTGTTACGCACCGGCAACGATAGTGGAGAGGGCAATAAGTGTTAGGCACCGGCAACAATAGTGGAGAGGTCAATAAGTTTTAGTCATCGGCAACGATAGTGAAGAGGTCAATAGGTTTTAGGCACCGGCAACGATAGTGAAGAGACGATAGTGGAGAGGGCAATAAGTGTTAGGCACCGGCAACAATAGTGGAGAGGTCAATAAGTTTTAGGTACCGGCAACGATAGTGAAGAGGTCAATAAGTGATAGGCACCGGTAACGATAGTTGAGAGGTCAATAAGTGTTAGGCAACGGCAACGATACTAGAGAGATCTATAAGTGTTAGGCACCGGCAACGATACTACAGAGATCTATAAGTGTTAGGCACCGGGAACGATAGTGGAGAGGTCAATAGGTGTTAGGCACCGGCAACGAGAGTGGAGAGGTCAATAAGTGTTTGCCTTTTTATACAAACATTTTGGTGAAATTTTCAGTGCGCTCCATTTTACCAGATCTGATATTTCATGTTTCATTTTCAAAACATCATCAAATTTGAGGTGTGGATAAATCTTGAGGAGTACAATATGTACACTTCTATATCAAATTGGGTCACTGTGACCTATATTTTCTGCTTCATTGATCATGACATTGATTAGACTTACAGAGTGTTTATATTTGTATTTCTTTGGTTAGACTTGGCAGTTAGTGCTGTTTCTATCACAGCAGAATTGGGTGCAAAGATCTGCTTTACAGACATTTCTCTACTTGCTTCATGGGACAAAAACGGACAGAAACTGAAAAAAATAGTGGATGAGAATGATATTAAAGGATGAAATGTTGTCGTTCAGTTGTGGTAATGATGAGCATGGGTAATATTAACTGTATAATGTATGGTGGTCGGAAAGCTCAGTGGAAAGCGGACTTGCCTTTCACCAAGGCAGCTGGGGTTCAATTTCCCGATCGGAGGAGAAAAGGTATGCAGTCACCTGACTGACTAAGTGGGTTTTCTCTGGGTACTCCGGTTTCCTCCCACAATAAGACCCCCACATACTAACATCTGGGCTAACAAGAGTGATTAACATAGGTTAAAATAACTGGTTTCATAATTGTTGTAAAATAAAATAAATAATATATAATATTACATATGGAATAAATTGTTAATACTGGTGCAGTTTCCATGCTAATATCATCTGCTGTTCATGGGAAGTAGTTTTCTATTCTAGGATTCTAGGATCTCGCCCAGAAATCCTCCACAGTTGTAGATGGGGTATATACATAGAACTATCTATCTAAACCGGGTGGCCTAGCTTTCACACCTGCATGCAAAACCTCCAATTTTATTGGAATTTTGTTGTTTGCCCCGGTCCGTTTGATCTTTAATTATAGTTGACATGGTAAAGTGTTGACTGTTACATGCTGTCTATAGGTGGAAGTGAGCGTAGCTATGTAATCTAACCATCAGCAACTATACCAAGGAACTGGTTAAGGTAAAAGTCAGGCTTTGCCATACAGGCATATAATCCTTTCAGTTATTAATGATCATGTGTACTACCTGGCCGACACTGTTAATGGTCAGTACTGGCTTTTATGTCCAGTTCATGTGAAGATAGAGGTTAAGTACAGAATGGTCAGTTGACACATACACTTCTTGTCCAAACCAAACCCTGTGTATAGAGCATAGCAGACTTTTTTCAGGTGTATAGAACCCAAGACCAATCCTTGTCAGATTTAAAACCAGGCAGACCTAGTGAAGTTTATATTAATTAGACAGACCTAACTTGTCAGGTGTGAGAACAGGTGACAGACTTTGTCAGATGTGAAAACATGCATGAGACAGACTTTGTCAGGGGAAGAACCTGAGACTTAAGACTTTGTCAGGGGAAGAACCAGAGACTAAAGACTTTGTCAGGGGTAGAACCTGAGACCGGACTTTGTCAGGGGTAGAACCTGAGACTAAAGACTTTGTCAGGGGAAGAACCTGAGACCTAAGACTTTGTCAGGGGTAGAACCTGAGACAGACTTTGTCAGGGGGAGAACCTGAGACTAGACTTTGTCAGGGGTTGAACCTGAGACTAGACTTTGCCAGGGGTAGAGCCTGACCTGAGACTAAAGACTTTGTCAGGGGTAGAACCTGAGATTAGACTTTGTCAGGGGTAGACCCTGAGACAGACTTTGTCAGGGGTAGAACCTGAGATTAGACTTTGTCAGGGGTAGAACCTGAGATTAGACTTTGTCAGGGGTAGACCCTGAGACAGACTTTGTCAGGGGTAGAACCCGAGACATACTTTGTCAGGGGTAGAACCTGAGACTTAAGACTTTGTCAGGGGAAGAACCTGAGACTAAAGACTTTGTCAGGGGTAGAACCTGAGACTAAAGACTTTGTCAGGTGTAGAACCAGGCACACTTAAAATCAGACAGACCTTCCCAGGTATACACCAATGTCAGTACACTGGAGATAGAATCTTACATTGCTCTATACGCTTCCACTGTCTGCTGACAGTGGGCTAACTAATGGTCAACTGTGATATGTGGTCAGTTTGAACATCATCAGCTGACGTTGACAACCTTGTCTTTTATGGACATTATCTGTTATCTGACCTATCACGTTACCTGACCTTTAAGCAGTTTGTATATATGTATAGTGACCATTGCATGGTCATCTAGCCATGTCATGATGGTCCAGACAAACTAGCCCTAGGGTGACTCTGGTCATATGAATAATCAGGGCTGGTGTCCAGTACACCTGTAGCCCAGACAAACTGACCACTGATATTCCCTGTTTGTAGTTGTTGACACAGACATCCGATCACGAAATGATGGATTTCTTCTGGTCCTAACTGTGTATCGTAAGATACTTATTTATTCATAGAATGGTCAACTTTGATATTGACCACTCTAAGCTGTTGACCGAAGACAAACTAATCAATCATTTCAAATCAATTTACTGATACTTTTAAAACGTTATCATCACTTGAAATTGACCACTGATATGTTCTGAAATCGTGTGTGGTGATCGGTTGGATGTATTTGCTTAAAGGCTCGGTGTACATGGAAGATTTCTCTTTCACATATCGGAGAGTTCTGGTGGGGTTTTAGTTTTGTGTTTGGAATATAACTGGTGAATTGGTGAGTATGCTTGTTAGGGTCGAGGTCTGCAGCATCAAAGTAACAAATACCAATGTTTGTGCAGTTATGTCTGAACTGAATTTTTTTTCACTTTCCCTACCTATTTTGAGATTTTAATGTCTTGCCTTGTCTTTTTCTCTTTTTTTTTGATGAAAAAATTGTGTACTAGTTTGGGAGTCTATGTAAATGTTTATCTGCAGTCTATTTGACATTTTGTATTCATGTTTTAAATATTTCAAACTAAGTGGCACATTAAGAAAAAAGTTGAATTGAAGTTATTTCTTCATGTTATGACCAATTATAAAGAGTGTACTGATGAACCGCAAGGTATAAGGTAATAAAGAATGAATGAAAGTTTAGAATTCAAAATAGCTAGCATTTCTAAACTCGTATATTTAAGGAATAACTTATTAAAAGTCTAAAATTGTGTCTTTATGTAATAACAACGTTTGTAAAAATAATGTTCTTAGTGAAAAGTTTTGCCAGCCTTTATACCTTCCCTAATTCCATGAGAGCCAAACGTGTTGACAACAGTTATCCAGATATCTGTATATTACAGACAGAACGTTGTGCAAATTTCTTTTTTAAATGACAACAAATTGTTTGGTATATGTTTGGTGTAGACCCATGACATTTCATTGCTGTAGAGTCATCATATTCCTAAATTATAAATCAATAAAAACTTGAAATTTTACAAACATTATTTAATTTGCAATCCTACATGATACCAATAAAATAGAATGGTATTAAATCGCAATTGCTGAATAGCATGCCTGGAGACAAAAATCATTCATGGTCAGGTTTGATATTTGATATATCTTGTCTAATCTAACAGTATAAAAATGTAATAAGGCCTGTTTTGTGATCGGGCCATGCTTATTATAGATATGTACTTTTGCGGAATGTGTTATGGTGAATCCTAATTTTCCATTTGTGCACATTTCTCTGCCATTGTTCACCTTTTATTTTTTACACAAAAAAATGGAGTGTACTCTAAATAAACTGTGAAGCGGTTTATGATGAGAGTACGCTCCGTTTTTTGTGTGTTATAGCTCCATAACATGAAAAATAAATTCAAGTTAATCCTTATAATTTAATCTACTATACACAATCCCTGTGGAAATCCACTTTTATTGATGGGCTCTTTTCTCTTAGAAATTATTGCGCTGCAGTATCAGTCAATCAAAAGCGACGTTACAAACGGCGACGTCATTTTTTTTACGTAATGGGCTGATAACATAGAATTTTAAGCCAATGAAAATGCTTGTTACAAACAAGATTAAATTATATTGTTGAAATCGCAATGATGTATGTTGTTACCAGTGGTTTATAAATAATGAATTTCCCACAGGGCATTACAGACACATTGTTTTTATACCATGCAGACAAATTATTCAAAAACTGTGCATAATCTAAGCAGGTGTATAATTGTCTGTAGGCGTACTTGTACTGTCGACATTGGGCTTGCTCAGATTTCAAAAAGGACAGGAAAATCATGTTGCAAAATTCTGCATGTCTGTCCTCCTTAAAGTCTTATGTAAGTAAGGAGAAGTTGGGGGATTTTTCAGATAGCGTTGTGTCTAGAAAGGTACAGACATAAGTCATCTCGTCTTTCTGTCTGACTGTTTGTGGGCACATTCGGTTGCAGAATGTAAATGAGATTAACATGTACAGCTGTAGTACTCTTTGAACGTCAAGGACATAAATCTGACATCAGGTGCAAAAAAGCTTTTCATTTTGGGTTCAAAGGCCAAATGTCAAGGTCACTGACTTGCTTTTTCAGATTGTCGCATTGATAACATGTCGGCTACACCTAAGAAAGTCGAGACACATTATCTGTGTAATTTGGTAAAAGTACTACCAACTTTAGGATTCAAAGGTCAAGGTCATTATGGAATTGTTAATTTGATATGCATTTTGTACCAGACTTTTCCAAATTCTATTTTACACAATATTCAAGTTGAAGTTGAAGAACCTTAAATTGTAGATATAACATTATTTGTTGCTAAATATTAACGCATTCACCCCTGGAATTTCATCGTGAACTATTCCAACCTTTGAATTGGAGGAGTTCAAATGTATCTTCAAGGGTGAATGTGTTGAACCAGGTATGTTGCCACAATAAATATTTACAAGAAAAAAGAACTTCCATTTTCAATCTTTGTGTGAGTTTTTTGCTTCTGTTCATTTTGGAAACAAACAACAGCTAAGTTTGCAGAGATATATTGTTAGATTGGGGCGGATGCCCAACTCTCCCATACTTTACTAATAATTGGACAGCCCTTGCTCACAAGTGAAATCTAATGCAAGTAGCACAAAACAGAACAAATGTAGCCAGCATCTTGGACTGCTTGATCCAATGTTTTTGTCAACATGAAATATTGGGAACATGAAGCAGCCAGCTAAGCAGCGTTTGATGTATATCTTCACATTGAAATTGAATGCCCCTACTTCTAAAACTGATATTACGACAGCCGAGATAAAGGCAGGAAACATCGTTTTCAACATTATCATGTTTTGATGCTGAAATACTTTTAAATTGTGATGAATCACTAGTAAATTCACAAAGGAAGCACATTTTGTGTAATCTGACTAATAAAAACAAGAGAAAAAAGAAAATTAGTGTTCAAAGTGTATGTGCTAGGCTTCCATTTAAACTTGGTCAACTAAAAGCCCATTTAGATATGGGATGGCATCCAAGAGTGGCGTAGACAGTAGCGGAATAACTGGTTCAGCCTCACACAGACTGGTATGTAATTTGGGGTGAAAGGGTGTGAACAGGGAATATTGTTTTCTTCCTTTCTATGTAGATATTGCATGCAACTAGGAACCGAGTGAACTATTGGGTTTAAAACATCAGCCAAGATAAGTAGACAGTGTGTTCTCTTGCAAATTAGGGCATCTGTCTGGGCTTCCTCTGATGAGGATATTTAAAGCTGAAATCATAGCAGAGATCAATGGACATGTCTGTCTCCTGGATCTATAATCCAGTGAATAGTCTATTGCTGCTGACTGTCAGGTTTATGATGTCACGGCACAATCGGGTAGGATGATGGCCTCTAGGGGCAGCAGAGATAATGGGGTGAGATTAGGCGAGGTACATGGGCTATTCAAGGTGGAATAGGGGGGCACAATTAGGTAGGATTAGGGCCTATATGGGCAGCAGAGACAATGGGGTGAGAGTAGGCGAGGTACATGGGCTATTCGAGGTGGGATAGGGGGGCACAATTAGGTAGGATTAGGGCCTATATGGGCAGCAGAGATAATGGGGTGAGATTAGGCGAGGTACATGGGCTATTCGAGGTGGAATAGGGGGGCACAATTAGGTAGGATTAGGGCCTATAGGGGCAGCAGAGTTAATGGGATGAGAGTAGGCGAGGTACATGGGCTTTTCGAGGATGGAGTAGGGGGGCACAATTAAGTAGGATTAGGGCCTATAGGGGCAGCAGAGATAATGGGGTGAGAGTAGGGAGGTACATGGGCTGGTGGAGGCAATAGGGGATATTAAATGAAGGAGGATCCAGAGATAGGAGAGACAATGATAATAGGGTACAAGTGGAAAAGAAAGTGTAAGAAAGATACAGGAAGACACTTAGGAAGGATAAAAGATTATAGGGGACAAGGGAACTCAATTGGAAGGGTAAGAGAGAAGTGAGACAAAGCAGATAAAGGGTGGTGAGAGGAAGCTGGATAGAGAATCAATTTGACGGGCATTAGAGAAGGAAGGAGGATATTGGGGAGGGTGGTATAGGATATACAAAGGATACACAGAGACACTAAGGAAGGATAACAGATGCTATGGGACAAGGGAGGTATAGAGAAGGAAGGAGGATATTGGGGAGGGTGGGATAGGATATACAAAGGATACACAGAGACACTAAGGAAGGATAATAGATGCTATGGGACAAGGGAGGTATAGAGAAGGTTTAGACAGGGTGGGGATCGTATAAGGAGGAGGGGGAGTTATACGAGCAAGAGAAACAACGGGGGGATAATTAACAAAGGGACAAAAAGACGCCGAAGAAGGATAGGGCATAGTTAGGGCTTAGGGATGAGTATATGGGTAAGGGTTGGTTGTGGGGGGATTGAGGAATTTGAGATTGGGTATGGAAAATGAGGGGCAAAAATGGAAGACAGATAAATGAAATGAAGGAATAAGATGAAACCAATGTAAAGAAATACAGCTGGGAACATCCATTGGAGTGTAGATATAGTTTGATGCTGGCAAATGATATCAGAGCGGGGGGGGGGACATCTGATATATAGAGAGTCAATTATATAAATATGTTTTTAAGGTGTAATAGTCAGTGCAATTAAAAAGCGTATTTACGTCAGTGGCATTAGGTAGGGAATCGAAACAAACTTGAGTGAATTGATTGAAATAGGCAAAGAGACCATGTTAAGTACAGCGGTTTATAGGAGACTTTCTCTGAAGACAGGATGGTGATGGGACCTAAAGTGAAGATCGTTAACACTGGGACCAGTGGGATATATATCTGACACACGGTCTAGGTGTCAAACACTGGGCGAGCATTGACCCACAGGGACCACCTAGTGATCAATCTGCTGTATTAATGCTTCACACAAGTTATTCCAATTTGGAGGTTCAGACTTTCATGTCAAAATATACACTTTATATAGACCTTCTAGTGTTGGGTGCGGACTGGAATTGAAAGGTCCAGTTTAGGACAAGTCAGTCCAGGGAAGGAATAGACTAATGTCTAGAACAGTAGACTTGGTCTAGGAAGGTGCAGACTATATCTGTTGCAGGTGGAGAAAACTTCTCATTACTAGACTAGGTTTCAGGGACTGGAGACTTAGAAGGCTTACATCAGGAAATCCAGGTCTCCTGGGACTTAATACTAGACATGAGCAGATCTGTTTCAATATTCCAGGTCATGGTTAGTCTGCGTTTGGACATTAGAAGGAGTATCAGTAACATAGAGTATTGGAGACAGGCAAATCCGGGGAATTCTCTGGGGCACCAGACAAAAATGTATTGGTAACAGTTCATGTGCACTACTTACGTCCCGAACGTTGGACCATTGTGGAGGGGTATCAATAACGCTGCTCTTCATAAACACACAGGCAAAAATAGACCTCGGGGATTTTGCGTAGACAAAATAAATGCATTTGATATTGTATACTAGGTCATGAATGTGAGCTGCATTTCATTAAATTAGACCTGCATTTTTAATGTCGTTATTCGATCAAACTTTGTAAAATGATACTTAGATATTTAAGTAATCAGTGGGTAATGTGTAATTTCCTATATGATCTGCAATGGTTTTAGTGATTTGCATCATTTACAGATGTGCCCCCTGGGTTTATCCCGTTTGTCCGGTGCATTGGTACATCCCTGTCAGCCGTAGTGTCAGTAGATCTGTGAATGGAGTTATTGACCTCGCTCACCTGATTTATGGCCAATATGTTAATCACTCCATTCCGCATATGCCTTACACACAGATATAGGTCACACTCGCACACTCATCACCGATTCTCAAAATACTTAAATTGTCTTTAGGATGACTTTTATTAGGTCCAGCGAAAGATTTAGAATATAAAATGTATGTAGATATGTAGTTTTTGACTTTCTACCATTACTTGTGTTAGTTTTAATTGTCTGTCTATGTAATCACTTGTTATTGAAATGTGGACATTTGGACAATTTGATATGTTTAAGGTCAAAGTTTAGATAATTCCTATTGTTTTGTGGTAGGGTTTGGATTTATTTTGATTTAGATTATATGACATATGTACCTGACAATTACTGAAGTCGCTGCACCTGTAAGATCTAGATACAAAGATACTAAATGGTTTTAACAGTGAATTTTTAAAAATCAGTTAATTGGCTTCATGTTGCTCAACCCTTATATTAATTCATTCTTCAGAGTTTTTGAAGTTACAACAAATATTAATTCAATTAATTTAGAAATCATTTACATCTTTGGGATGAATAAATTAACAGCCCAGTGATTGCATGTACTTTATATAGTAGCTAATATTTATTAAAGCCTAATAAATTGTGCGTTTTTGGTATCCCCACTGACCCTATACTTGTATCAGTCTCAACCAAACTTTCGCTGCCAATTTAGGCAAGCTGCTAAAATCAAGGTTGTAGCATTCTATAGTATAACCTATGTAAAAAAACAACAACAAACAAACAAACAAAAATCCTTACCTCTTAACGATATGAAACTGAAAAACCAGGAAAATTGTTAAGGCCTTGCTCAAAATCACACGTAATTTTCTCAAATGTAAACATGTATTGTTTGTAATAAAAACAAAACAAACATGTTAAGTACTAATATAAGAACAAGTTTGTACATTGAGCCTGTGCTTTCTGTTCTCATGTTTCTATTCTGTTGGTTCTTTATGTCTATCTATCTATCTTTGATTCAGTTTCCTTTTAACCCTTTCACCACTGTAGACCATCATGGACCTATCCAGATCAATCGTGGTAGAGTGTACTAAAGATGTATAGGGGTGAAAGGATTAATGTTTGATAACTTGTCCTCTTTGTATAATAGCCCATATATAGTAGCCTAGAACCAGATTCCTTATGAAACAGTTTACCACGGTACTCGGTTCATACCAGTGTTTCCTTTGGTTTGGTTCACAGTTAGAAAGTCATTGAAGTTTCCTGAGAAAGTCATTGAAGTTTCCTGTGACCTGTTGCCATCCATCTTCCCCAATCATCTTGTTTCACATTTTGATATTTTCCACTCTAGTGCAGTCTGGTGCACATGTACGCTAATCTTGTCGGGTGCACTGGTGAGCTGTTCCCTAAAATCTCCACATGTCTGGTATATTGGTAAACTCTCCTGCCTTGTATGCTCTAACTTTAAACATGTCTGGTGAACTGTACTGTCTTCTAAATCTCAATATGTCTGGTGAACTGACCTGTCCTCTAAATCTCAATATGTCTGGTGAACTGAACTGTCCTCAAAATTTCAATATGTCTGGTGCATTGATAAGCTCTCCAGACTGGTGATCTCTCCTTTAAATCACTTTATGTCTGGTGCACTGGTGAACTGTTCTCCAAATCTCTATATGTTTAGTTCACTGATGAGCACTCTTGTCTGGTAAACCAGGATGCCCTCCTGACCAGTTCACTGATGAACTTTCTTGTCTGGTAAAGTGGGAAGCCCCCCCCTCCCCCCCTTTTACAAATTCACTGATGAGCTTTTCTGTCTGGTAAAGTGGGAAGCCCCCCTTGCCAGTTCACTGATGATCTCTCCATTCTGGTAAATCGAGGAGCCCAGCTGATGTGCAGTTCACTGATGAGCTTTTCTGTCTGGTAAAGTAAGAAGCCCCCCTTGCCAGTTCACTGATGAGCTGTACTGTCTTTCCTAGTCCATGTCTTTCCTGCATGTAAGGTTTAGGGTCTCTACTCAAGTGACCTACAGTACTTTCTTCACTTACTGTAGATAAAAGGATCACAATCCCAGTGATAGTGTTACAAATTCATTTATAGATGGTTGTGCTAATTGGTATTTGTACTCTGCCTTTCAAGTAGTATCCAGTCAAAGTCTCAGTTTGGGAATGACAGACATAACCAAGCTCACAGTCTATCCACGCCAGCCTCACAAAACCCATCATAACTTTTACCTCAGAGGGTAACTTCAACAAAGTCTTAGGAAACCTGGACGTCATTACACACGGCCAATCATTGGAGATGATCAGAGTTCAGTAGAGCTCTGCGGATGTGATGTGAGTTTGATGCAATATGCAGACATGAGTTTGATATGGTTTTGGGATATAACCCAAACATGAGTTTGATATGGTTTTGGGATATAACCCAAACATGAGTTTGATATGGTACCCGGATATAACCCAAACATGAATTTGATATGGTACCTAGATATAACCCAAACATGAGTTTGATATGGTACCCAGATATAACCCAGATATGAGTTTGATATGGTACCCAGATATAACCCAAACATGAGTTTGATATGGTACCCAGATATAACCCAAACATGAGTTTGATACAGTACCCAGATATGACCCACATATGAGTATAATATGGTTACCCAGATATAACCCAAACATGAGTTTGATATGGTACCCAGATATGACCCAGATATGAGTATAATATGGTACCCATGGCCAGATAAGACCCAATAGAAAAGTAGACTTGTGTTGTAGGTTTTAACCTATTCTGACCTCAACCAGTTTGTGATGAAAAATAGCCCTTTGTTTTCTGATTTTCTAAAACAAATTCAACCTCCTCTAACTTTCAACATGACAATGGCAACACAACGTGATAACTTTCAACATGACAATGGTGACACAACTTGATACAAATATGGTTCTCATGGGCATAAACAGATGCTGTTATATTTTGAGTTTGACTTAAAATCCAAAATGACCACAATTTCCTCAGATTATCAGACATTTTTGACTATTTCCCAAATCCACTGGATCAATTTCAACCAGACGTTGTAGAAATGTTCCTTAAACAGTGCCCTTGTTAGCCAGTGCCCTTGTTAATCAGTGCCCTTGTTAGCCAGTGCCCTTGTTAACCAGTGCCCTGTTAGCCAGTGCCCTTGTTAACCAGTGCCCCGTTAGCCAGTGCCCTTGTTAATCAGTGCCCTGTTAGCCAGTGCCCTTGTTAGCCAGTGTCCTTGTTAATCAGTGCCCTTGTTAGCCAGTGCCCTTGTAGCCAGTGCCCTTGTTAGCCAGTGCCCTTGTTAACCAGTGCCCTTGACAAGTGTTTTTATCTCAATTTTGTGGGTCATTAAGATTCCGAGATGGTCACTTTGATAACAAGTGACAGGGGTGACAATTCAAGTTCTTGTTTAGTTAAGATAATAGAAGAAACAGGTGAGCAATACAGGCCCATTGGGTCCCGTGTTTATCAACACTGATGTTACACCTGCAATGATTGTTACCATTTTGTCAGTGTGCTTGGTCTATTTGCATGAAAAATGACACTTTTTAACAAAAATTGAAAGAAAAACAAATCTGTTTATTTCATGACTGTAGATGTTGAGAAAAAAATGAAGTAATTTCCATACAGCATTAATGAAAAATGTTTCTTTTTGTGTTCGTGTGATACATTTAAAGTGTAAGTAATGATATGAATACTAATACACATTTCTCTTTCAAGTTTCTTCCACATGAGTAGCTATGAGTACATCAGTGCTTGTACTATACAGAACTCTAAGTGTCCTATATACACACCACGTATTAGGCCTCTGCCCCATCTACTTTCAGTAGCTTTTCAAAAGGCGTCAGTAATGTTGGATGACATTTATTTGGTGTTATATGAGAATTGTCATGCGCTAAGTGTGGATTACAACATGTTTTGGACAGGAGCAACTTGGGACATGTCTAACACCTTCCGAGTATCAACTTTGAGTATTATATCAAATTAGAATGTGAAACCAGTCACACTTATATAACTGCTGTTACTAAGTGTTTTGTTTTGTTTTTACTGAAAAAAATACATTTATAACTAACTAGTTTTAAAATGTACATAAAAAACTTCGTTTCTGTGAGAACAGTAAATGGCTAAGATCACTTGGGCTGATAACTCCCGCAGGTTTCTCAAAACTTGTCTGGTGTTATTGACATTTTTATTCGCCTCTTAAATGCCATCTTTGTCGCCTAGGTCTTCATGCTTCTGCTACTGGAGTAAAAGATGATGAAGGGATGCTGATTGAAGTGGTTTCTAAATAGAATGGGAGTTTTGTTTTGACTTTTGCTTGTGAAGGTTGGTGAGAGCTAGATGATGGAGTAGGGAGATATCAGTATAGTATAATGATATATATACAATGACCAAGCTTGTGGTTGTCTGAGCAGACGGCTCGCACAGCTCGTACAGATCCCGTGTTCTGTTTACAAGCCAAATGGATCGAGTTGTATAATATGTTGTTTAAAACGGAGAGAACAGTTTGGATAACAAGTAGCATGTTTGTGTGTGTGTCTGCCTGGAGGGAGCTAACTGACCCAGGGTCAACACTGAGATCTACAGACTGCATAGTCCTACTGTGCGCATGTCCTACAGGAATTGCATCACTGAGCTTTAAAAAACATCAAGATAGCTGTTGGATGCTTGCAAGCTGTCCTGACACCAAATTATGCAGTAAGGTTTGGTAATTTATTCATAGATACAGTTTACACAGGTGGTCAGTCTGATTCATCTGCTGGTGCACTTCTATTACATAACAGGAGGTTGCGAGGGCATGTCTGAGATACACAATTTGTAGTTTTGTAATTGCACAACACGTCCTACTTATAATATTTGAAGCTGCACTTCATGTCACTGCTTGCTTGTTTAAAAAATTAAAACAAAATATTTAACTTTTAAATGAGAGCCTGCATTGCGCTACGTTTTAATTCTTGGTGAATATATTCTAAAATGATGAATAAAAACATAGAAAATGCAAAGCACAAAATGTGTTCTGTTGAGGTGGTCAGACAAACAGGCATACATTGCAACTGCGCAGTATATTCGCAGGTTGTTGCAGTAAAGTACAGCAACGAAAATTATGTTGGCCATCTGAATTTGCCTCATACAACAGTCTGTCTGATTTTTTTTCTTTTCTTCTTCGTCCCATGTTTTAAGTGGAATGATATAAAACAAAACTAGTAGACATTTCTGCTATATATTTTTATTATATTCATCAGCAAATTCATAACATTGGCCATCAAAATGCTGATTCAGTAACTTTTTTACCTTTATTTACTGTGTAAACCACGCAGCCACTTCCAAACTTGATAATGGAAAGGTTCCTGACCAACATCTTTGAATCTTGATAATGGAAAGGTTCATGACCAACCATTGACCATTGGGCCTTGTATGTTAAATAAGGCTTCTCCAGATACCTTTGATCCTTGTAAAAAAAAAAAATCTCCACCAGTGACCTTTGAACTTTTAATGTAAAAAGGGCTCCACCAGTGACCTTTGAGATTTTGATGAGAAAAAAAGCTCCACCAGTGACGTTTGGAACATATCAGAAAGGACCTCTCCACTGAAGACCTTTTCGGGGACTTATTGGCAGTGTTGGTCTCACACAGGGCCATGTGACAGCCCTTTAATCAGGGCCAGCAACAGTCCGGGCCAGCAGGGAGGGTTTGATGGATGGCTGGTGTGATACTGCTGCATGTGTTCTTAAAATTGATGTATATGGGATGTGTTTTACTTTCTAAATGAGGCAGTGAAATTACCACCTTGATTTAAACTCCAACATAATCCCGGTGTATAGGCCTGTCAAAATTTGGCAGTGTGGGCTGCATTTCTCTCCATTTTGGCAGTACTACACAGAATGAGGAAAGAAATTGTTGAATTCTGTGTGATTAAAAATGCTACACTTTATTTAATTAGAAAGTTTGAAATGAAACACAGACTAGAAACACCAAGATAAGGTTATCATATTGCAACCTTTCCTCCAAAAGTACACACAAAAAAGTAGTTTTGTACTGGTGAACACTGGGCCTAATTTAGTTGATGCAATCTGTCCAGTTGGTAATTTGAAAGAATGTGTATGAAAGTGAAAATATACAATTACAACACCGAAATAACTTGAATTGGGCTCTGTCTATTTTGCCTTTGGAATGAAACGTTTTTGAAAGCTCGTGTTGTATGAGTGTTTGCGGCATGACTAACACTGTTATGTTGTTGATCAAGTATATTCATGAGGGGGAGTTCAAACTCTATCCGTACTGCTTTGTGTGTGATATTATGATAACCTTGGGTCTCCGGGTGCAGTAACGATTGGCTACACGCGCCATAAATACATCTCGATAATTAAATCTCCTGCTTGTCACCTGTTCGTCCTCATGCAAACACCTCGAGTTTCGACACTGTGTAATTAATCTCTTATTTGTTTATACTGACATTTTGTGATTTTGACAAATATGACATTGTGAATTTTCATCGATAATTGATTTTCTTCTTTTGATATGGTAAATTTAACAGAAGTCCATTGGAATGAATTGTAACATTACCAATACTGTTTGAGGTCAGGTATATTGTTTTAATCAGTTATTTGTTATTGATGAGATATGATAATAAAAATATTGTCTGGTGATGTTGTAAAAAGGGTCGGATTTCTACAGGAGAGACAGTAAACAGGACGTATATGATAGTTGGCTGTAATTCATTTTTCTGCGAATATCGCTCAAGAAAAATTTAAAGACAGGTGCAAACACTTTTAACGCAGGGTGTTCTATAGGGACGTTACCTCACCAGACAGTACAGGGTGCGTTTTATAGAGACATTACCTCACCAGACAGTACAGGGTGCGTTCTATAGAGACATTACCTCGCCAGACAGTACAGGGTGTGTTCTATAGAGACATTACCTCACCAGACAGTACAGGGGGTATTCTATAGAGACATTACCTCACCAGACAGTACAGGGTGCGTTCTATAGAGACATTACCTCACCAGACAGTACAGGGTGTGTTCTATTGGGACATTACCTCACCAGACAGTATAGAGGGTGTTCTATAAAGACATTATCTCACCAGACAGTACAGGGGGTGTTCTATTGGGACGTTACCTCACCAGACAGTACAGGGTGTGTTCTAAGAGACATTACCTCACCAGACAGTACAGGGTGTTTTCTATAGAGACATTACCTCACCAGACAGTATAGGGGGTGTTCTATAGAGACATTACCTCACCCGACAGTACAGGGGGTGTTCTATAGAGACATTACTTCCCCAGACAGTACAGGGGGTGTTCTATAGAGACATTACCTCCCCAGACAGTACATGGGCTGTTCTATAGGGACGTTACCTCACCAGACAGTACAGGGTGTGTTCTATAAAGACATTACCTCACCAAACAGTACAGGGGGTGTTCTATAGAGACATTACTTAACCAGACAGTACAGGGTGTGTTCTATAGAGACCTTACCTCACCAGACAGTACAGGGTGTGTTCTGTTGGGACATTACCTCACCAGACAGTATAGAGCGTGTTCTATAAAGACATTATCTCACCAGACAGTGCAGGGGGTGTTCTATTGGGACGTTACCTCACCAGACAGTACAGGGTGTGTTCTATAGAGCCATTACCTCACCAGACAGTACAGGGGGTGTTCTATAGAGACATTACCTCACCAGACAGTATAAAGCAGTTTGACAGTTGCGGTATTTTGTATTGTCTAAGAGAAGGAGTGTGGAGATAATTCATGGATTTTCCTGTTTGTCTTGGGCTGTCTGCATTTTACAAATAAATGGAGACCCGACAAATCTATGGATGTAGCCAGTAAATTATGTTGTCTGATAGGATCTCAAATGCAGGTAATACTCTCTGCTGAGACATCAGAAATATTGGTTTAAACATTGTTTTATTCTGACTTTTTATACACTCTACAGCAAATATACAAAGATTGATGGGAATGAGCAAACAAGCTGGGAGCTTACAGTAATTCCTATCCTTGGTGATAATGGACCACATTCTTGATTTTAACGTTGCTATACTGCATATGATAAACAGTGTCTGTAGAAATTATAAGAACATTTGTCATCAGGCAGGCTACATTCTGTTTCTGAGTTCCAAGACTGCATGGACTTTGGGTGTTTCCCTAATATTTTTATATATAATACAAATGAAAGTTCTTCACATGATTTTAACATTACTTGGGTTGTAGAAGTGATGGTAAGGATTGTTTTGGTGGAACCTGTGTTAGTCAAACTCTCCATATTCCAGAAACCTGTATAAACCAGACCTATAACCACAATATCTGTTGTATATGTTTTCATGTAAATTAAACCTGTGCATTTGGCCTACAATGGCTCCAGTTTCATGAGTGTTCCTTGACTGGAATTTTTCTTTCGAAAATCATTAATTCTGTGTATTTCTTTTAGCTCAGTTTGACAGCAAAAATACAAGCTGTTTCCCTAGCTAAACAGTGCCTTTTTTCCCCAAAATGATAACAAACTGAGGAATATATTCCCAATCTCAATACAAATAATGCTATATTTTCCCAATTCATAAAGGAACAGGCTGTTACAAAATTTAGATAGCAAAAAAACTGATTAATGGAGTTGGGGAAATCTTCAAGTTTTCCTTTAATTCAGCATTGCTTTTTAAGTTAAGAAAGATTTGTAAAAGTGCTGAGCCAATATATATATTTGATTAACACATATAAAAATATGTTTTGCCTACAGTATATTTCCTTCCTTCCAAGATTAGCTTTTTGAACGTAAAAAGGGTACAAGATAAGGCAATTGCTGTGTTCTGATATTTGTAACTATAATATTAAATAATTGAACCTTATGAACTTTTGTTGAGGTTAATACACGGTTAGATGAACCCGGGAAAGATGTACATTAACCGAGACGATGTAATCATGGAAGTACTCATATCCACGAAACAACACAGTTTATACAGCTACTTTCATTAGAGTCACAACTAGCAACATGTGTAATTAACAAATTTAAATAACACAGCAGTAAAAATTAACCTGTTTTGTTCAAATTTATAATTGCCTAAATAGTTCAAATAGTAAAAAAAAACACTAAAATGTAAGATAGTTTTGTTAGAGAAAAAGTCATTACTGGATGATGTGAATAACACCCACAAAGAAGGCGTAGAGCAGGGTTGACCTTACACCATTCTGGGTAGCACAACAGTAGCACAGGATTTCACAACCGGTACAGGGGTATAGCAAAATAATACCCTACAATCTTAAGCGACTATTTGCTATAAGTTACTTGTCATTGTTTGAACATTGATAATGTCACTGTCAATGAGTGTCATTTTGACCAATCGTTAGTCATTTACTTTTGAAGAGAATGATTTGTGCTAGTCTAGTATGTCTTGACGTATGAGTAAAGAGACATGTTTAGGCAGTCAAAACAGCTAACTGTTGCTCTATGAAACCAAGTGATTTTTTTCTGGGTATAAATTTTCCATAGAGACTCAGACATGCCACAATTGAATTTCGTAATTACAGGGTTATAGTCACTGGCCCTGCCCATCCACATGTCTGTTGTCGCAACGGTGACAAGTTGGATGTGGAGGATAGTGATATGCACAAGCATGCAGTACTGTGCGGGCGAGAGCGTTGGACAGCTTGTCACGTGTGCTAGTGATTACAAGTGTCAACCACTGTTCACACCCTGGAAACAAAAAGTGATTTACGCGGAAGTTGTCATCGAAAGGATTTCTATATTATGTGGATTAAAGTTATGTGCCACTTGTACTTTTAGCATATAAAGATATTTTCCTGATGGATTATGCTTCATCTTGCTGATCAAAATTAATTGAAAAGGTGCTGAGCTGCTGCAAAAACCAAGTGGTCTCACCATGTGTGAAACCTAACAGAGTCATCGTTTATGATATTTGCGAAATGAGCCGAAAGACTTGATAATAGAAATCACGTGCATACAGGTATTCTGAAACGTGTAATTTGGGTAAACATCGCTGAGGAGAATCCTGGAATACCAGTGGTTTGGTTTGAAATATTTTAGTAAGAACCATCTGTGAAGATGGAGGTGATATTGTGTTATAATTACTTGAGCAAGGGTGCTGCCAGCCCTGCTTTACAGTAGTGAGATGGTCTCTGGTATCTGTTGGCTAGTTCATTTTGGAAAGTAGGGTATGAAGGGTGCCATATAGACAGACATTCTCTAGATACAGTACAAATGCCAAAAAAGCTTAGCATCAGAATGCAATTAAGTAAACCTCTAAAACCTCTCTAACATTCCTGTCTCTAACATACCTGTGTGTAATACATACCTGTCTAAAACACACCTGTAAGTAATACATACCTGTCTAATTACCTGTCTATAACATACCTGTGTGTAATACATACCTGTCTAATTACCTGTCTATAACACACCTGTGTGTAATACATACCTGTCCAATTACCTGTCTATAACACACCTGTGTGTAATACATACCTGTCTAATTACTTGTCAACTGTCTACCTGTAGGTAACCTACCTGTCTATAACTACCTGTCTATAACACACCTGTATGCACTGTCTTTAATTACCTTTATGTAACACACCTGCATGTAACTGTCTGTAACACTTACCTGTCTCAAATTTCTTATATGTAACACACCTGTACCTAACTGTCTGTAACACTACTACCTGTTTCATATTACCTGTCTATAACACACCTGTATGTTACATACTTGCCTCTATGAATTTCCTGTGTTAAGGTACTTAGCAAATTGGGTTTTGCTTTCTTGCCTTTGCGTTCAAAAGTTAAAGCAGCTTATATAAGGGTGTACATAATAGGAACTACCTTGACACTGTGGAAGCCGTCACGCATGAAGACATGAACCTTGGAAGTTATTTGTTTATGGTTCACAAACACCATTCTATTTTTACAGACAAAAGTTATAGATCTGCATGTTTTTATTACAGAAACTATTTTCAAGGTCAGTTATACCTTTGTTGCTGTGTAAAGTGATTTATGGATCAGATTACTATAGTTGTGGCTTGGGGGAGACACTTGATATGGGTGTGTGGAGACTTTCATTTAAACAGGGTTATACCGGGATATGTCACTTCCTATAGTGCAGGGTAAAGCCACAGCATGCTCAGTGCTACCTCTACAGGCGGAAGTTTTAACATTGGCGTGTATTACGAAATCACATTCACGAAATTGCATTTTCTCAAAAAATACACTTTGAATTTAAATAATTTTGACCAAGCCCATTTACACTGAGAGTCGAGGATATCAGGTAACCAGCTGAAGTGCCTGGATCAGGTCCCAGTGTCAAATAAATAAAAGATCGGAAATATCAACACTTCTCGTGCCATATTGCACACGCAGGACAGATTTGCTGTGAAATGTATATTATGTAATGCCCTGTATAGTGAACATTCTCTGCTTGGGCGGCTTTCTAATTGCAGGTCTTTGTTGATTATACGAACACATTCAGCATAAACAGGACTCTGTGTGGAATTCTTCCGGTCCGAAGTTCACACTGAATGTTGGGTTACACTAGCACATGAAATCCACAGCCAAACACATAAGACTAATTTGTTCTGCTGTACTATATATGGGGATAGTACTGTTGCCAGCGTTTCTTACTTTCTCTGTGCTAAGCTAACAGTGGTACATATGCACCGATACACCTTTACCTGTTAACGTTGCTGCATACAGGCATGTTGACAGTGTCCTATTTCCCGATTGTTTGCCGTTTAATTTTATTTAGATAATTTAACACGTTTAAATGCCATGAGTTATATTTCGGCTGCCTGATCAGATTTCTGTCCTGTTGGTTATTTAGGAATTGATTGCTGAAATTTACCTGGAAAAGCAGGTAAAACCAGATCGTGTGTGCAGATTTGGATATCGGCTCTCAACATCAACACCAAGTTGTGTTCAATTACAACAGCTGCAGAAAACAATAAAAGCCACAAGTCATTTAGAAAATATTTTTAAAATGATATTACGTAGGCCATATGTTTTAAAATCGGATATTTATTGTCAGTTTGACATTCAGCTCGGCCCATCAATACAGCTCTGTCGTGCTTATCCAGGGCTTAGTGGGCCAAGCTGTATCTGTTTGTCTTTCCTTCATATCAATATATTCCTCCCTCTGTCTCTCCTTCACTCCAGTGTATGCGTTCCTTATATGGAAGTTGCTTCTCTTTGATGATATCAATGTAAACTTCCTCATGTCTGTCTGTTCTTATCAATTTATACCTCCATACGTCTCACATCTCGAATAAATACTTCCCATTATTTATCATGGAATACTTTTTGTATTTTCATTTAAGAAGACTACCATCAGAATTGTATAGAGATAATTATTTCCTTAAGGATATTTATTTCCTTAAAGAATATCGTAACAGTAATATATCTAAATGAGACATTAGCAGGAAAATTAGAATTTACATCAAAACATGTACGTAAATGTGTTTTTGTCTGTGGTTTGGAATGGTCAGTATATGGAAAATACTAGAAACAAAAATATCACTGGATTTAGTGCTGTTTGCTCAATATTCCTTGAATAGTGCTAGAATATGTAATATATATACTCCAGCAGGTTTCAAGGAATACTGAGTAAAGTTTGACCGATGTGTGTTCATATCATTGTATCTTAAAAAGTTAATTATTTCAAATCTGTCCTGTCATTTCCTTGTAATATTTAAGGACAAAAAATCTCTACCCCATGTTATGCAAGTAAAGTGCTTGAATACTGTATTGAAAAGTCTGGATGAATTATGACTTATCATTTTAGATAAATATATATGGAATGGTGTACTTTAGAGTTTAATCACTATTTACTCACTGTATGAAGCAAAGAAATAAGTTGACTCATTGAGATGCGTGATAACTTAAAAAATTGTCACATCTATGGTGCAAATCTTGTCACAACGGGAGTAGAAATAAAAGTTATATGGATGACCCAGACTGGCTATACCAGTTATATGAAGAATCGCCCAGCTGCATTTTACCACTATTTTAAATCCCCTTAGTTTTAGAACTTGGGTTGAGACATCCAGGTGATGAAAATTATCAGAGTTACTTTTTCTAAATAACGCAATATTCTGGAGACAGGAGCGTGTCTATGGCCGATCACGTGTCTTGATATCAATACCATGAGCTAGCAGGACTTTTAAATATTGAAGGTCCTGCCCATGTGTCGTGTTTGAACTAACATTCACAATGGTTCTACGATATTTTTCTAGATGTGTTCCTTGTTGACATGGTACATACATCTTATATATCTGTTATAGGATGACTTGCAATGTCCTATCTACTCTATACAATACTATTATTACTACAATACTTACTAGTCTCTATGATAGGTACTGATACCACAGGGTCAGTCATATTTTGTAATAAGACCTGTGTGCTCATTTCATCAAGTTGTCTGGAATTCTGAAATTAGGTTAAGATTTTTGCTATCATAACAGAAAATGTCAATCTGGGCCTGAGGTGAATGGTGACTATATCCTATGTATAAAGTCAATCTTTAATTCTGCCCATTAGAAATAGACTAGTCTATTAGCCGATGTCTGACCAGTTGACCCGCATATGTCTGGGTTCTATGTCTGACAAGTTACTGCAGGGTCTGATTGTGTGACCCTGGTATATTGTTATCATACTGTTGCGTGGGATTTGTTTTAAATCGGGCACATGTGAATAACTTTACCGGTACATGTCACACATACATGTCTGAGTATACTCCTAGGAAACAGGTTTGTCCTCCGTACATGTCAGGAATACATGTCTGGAATATTCACACAGGTATAGGAATTTAATATCAGCTTAAGTGCACATTGCAGGTTCACGACGTCAGAGAATGTGCTTCAGACATAATATTCTCCAGAGCTTAAGACTCGAGATTAGAAGAAGAATATCTTCATTGCAGTCTAGATATGTTCAAATACATATTTTTGAAATTGAAATTTCTCTTACTAGGAAATTTATGCCAGAAATATGTATTTCTTAAAATAATGATGATCATGTAATGTAAACATAGTGATGCCTAATCAGAATGTCACAGATTAGCACTTTAATGAATGTATGCTCTCATAATATCACGCAGTTAAAAGCACAATCTACAGAAACTTCGATTAGCACACTCACTATTTGTGCAATATTCCAAGTGGGAGAAGTGATAAACTAAGTTAACTGCTAGAGTGTTTGTTTGAAGTATATACATTGTCAACCCCGGTTAATCAAAACTCATTCACACCTAAAGACACATTTGAACTCTTCCAATTTAAAGTTTGGAATAGTTCATTATAAAATTTCAGGGGTGAATGAGTTAACCCAGCCCACCCACTATTAATCTAAATGTTGCACTTTTCGGCCAATGTTTAAGGGAATGGGTTGACCTTTTTCATATACAAGACTCTCAGTAATTCAGCTATCACACAATCCAGCATTTTTTGTTGGAAACAAACATGGCTGGATTATTGAGAGTCCATCATAAATTATATCTGTGTAAAATGATAAGATCATACCCTTTGAAATTTCCATGGGGAGAATACAAATGCTCGCAATTAATAACATGAATATAAGCTTAAGGTGTGTATATATATATACAACCTAGGTGAAAATAACACTTTTAAATAGCAAAGTTTGAGCTGTTCTTTTTCAGTCAAATTATCAGATCTTACTAAGAATATTCATTAGTTGAAAATGCTCAATTTCAGTTTCGAAAATCGCGAGTCTCCCTCCAAAATAGGGAGAGTTGGCAAGATCATAAGAAGTAGTTGATGATGTAATGGCCGTACTAACGACCTGTTTCTTTTGTTTCAGCAGTGTGTAGTTTCACCTATTCCAGGAAGGACCGGATACAGGCACTGTCGTTGGAATATCAGCACAAAGGTTACGCCAAGTGTCTATACACCATACAAGCACCCTCCAACACTTACATAGAACTCAATTTCACCGATCTCATTGGCTTCCAGCCTCATTTTGGTCCTGCAAGCTCAACGGACCCTAATTTTCATTTACCCAATTCTCAATCATCAGCATCAACGTTGTTGTCGTCCTCGTCACCGCTGTCATCGTCATCATCATTACCTGTGTCTGCTAAAGCAGAACATTGCTTGCCACCCGAGCTTGTTATAAGTCTGTTTACAGAAGGCCATAGGAGCCACTCGAAAACTTTTAGGTTTTGTAAAACGAACAATTTCAAAACGCCTCGAGTCTTTCATTTCAATGTCAACTCCCTGCAGATAGTTTATATATGGGAGGAGAATGTACACAGTGGATTTTCACTGGATATAGACTTCCATCAACGCAACAGTAAGTACCTTTCGTGTCATTTATTTCCTCATTGTCACCTTCAAAACAGCAGTATCTAGTACGTTACCTCCCTCAAACTGTGTATGTTTTACATGTACAAAGTCCTTTATTTTACACCGCGATAATGCAATGTATATATATTGGTTAGTACTCATCGTTTGTTAATTATAGATAAAACTGAGAAATTGAAACAAGATAGGTTTGGTGTATTTTAACACCATTTTATTCTACGGTTCACATGACATCCATAGTTGCTGTTCAGTTAAGTTTCAGGAAACATGTTGAACACAACAGGATAATAACAAGCAATAATTTGCAGAAAGTATCAAAAGCCTTTAAAAAACAATTGATATTATGCAATAGAAAAAATAGCAGACACCTGTGTTCAGCTGACATCTCAGATAATTAACTGCAAACCAGCTACTCATTTGTGATACAAGATGTAGACTATTGTAATCACCTATACAAGTTCTTCCAGACTGTGTTGTGATGTAGAACACACTCCAAGACTATGTTGTGTGATGTAGTACACACTCCAAGACTGTGTTGTGTGAGGTAGTACACTCTCCCATTCTGTGTTGTGATGTAATACACACTTCCAGACTGTGTTGTGTGATGTAGTACATACTCCCAGACTGTGTTGTGTGATGTATTACACACTTCCAGACTGTGTTGTGTGATGTAATACACACTCCCAGACTGTGTTGTGTGATGTAGTACATACTCCCAGGCTGTGTTGTGTGATTTAATACACACTCTCCGACTGTGTTGTGTGATGTAGTACACACTCCAAGACTGTGTTGTGTGATGTAGTCCACATTCCCACTCTGTGTTGTGTGATGTAATACACACTCCCAGACTGTGTTGTATGATGTCATACACACTCCCAGACTGTGTTGTGTATGTAATACACACTCCCAGACTGTGTTGTGTGATGTAGTACACACTCCAAGACTGTGTTGTGTGATGTATTACACACGCCAAGACTGTTAAATGGTGAAGTTAACACTCTAAGACTGTGGGTTATGGTGAAGTACACACTCCCAGTCTGTGTGTTATGGTGAAGTACACACTCCCATACTGTGGTCTCTGTCTGAACCCCATTGTGACCCATAGCCTCTCTCACTGTAGACTGTACCTTGCACACGAAAGTATGCACACTGCTCTGCTCTAGCTACCAAGGATTGTCTAGACATAGTAATTCCCTTAAAAACGCTACAGGATCAATGTTGCCTTTGTAGAGAAAATTCTGTGAAGTTGAACAGATATAAACAGTATTCTCTCGGAGACTTGGTGATCTTACAAATTACATAATATCAGGGACTTCTCCCCTGTGTAAATATTATTTCTATTTCACAGTAAATGTAATAGGAGATGTTATGAAATATGGAACTCAAATGGAGAATATCTATGGCTGATCACTGGAAGAAATGAATTGAGATTTATTTTCATACAGAAGTACCTACAGGCATGAGTAGACTTCTGCTTGGCATTTTACAGGAGTTGTTCTGGATAGTCATGTACTTTTACATGCATTGGTCAAATAGCCAGCACCAGGTATTTGATACAAGTGTTTGCTGTACCTGGATTGTATCAATACCGGGATTTTGATTTGTCAATACAATTATATCAACACCACAAATATTATATGAGGGTGTGTTGTTTTACCTAGATTGTAATTACACCAGGGTTTGGTGTGTTACCTGGATTGTAATAACACCAGGGTTTGTTGTTTAACCTGGATTGTAATAACACCAGGGTTTGGTGTGTTACCTGGATTGTAATAACATCAGGGTTTGATGTTTTACCTGGATTGTTATAACACCAGGGTTTGATGTTTTACCTGGATTGTAATAACACCAGGGTTTGATGTTTTACCTGGATTGTAATAACACCAGGGTTTCATGTTTTACCTGGATTGTAATAACACCAGGGTTTGATGTTTTACCTGCATTGTAATAACACCAGGGTTTGATGTTTTACCTGGATTGTAATAACACCAGGGTTTGTTGTTTTACCAGGATTGTAATAACACCAGGGTTTCATGTTTTACCAGGATTGTAATAACACCAGGGTTTGTTGTTTTACCTGGATTGTAATAACACCAGGGTTTCACGTTTTACCTAGATTGTAATAACACCAGGGTTTCATGTTTTACCTGGATTGTAATAACACCAGGGGTTGATGTTTTACCTGGATTGTAATAACACCAGGGATTGATGTTTTACCTGCATTGTAATAACACCAGGGTTTGATGTTTTACCTGGATTGTAATAACACCAGGGTTAGATGTTTTACCTGGATTGTAATTACACCAGGGTTTGTTGTTTTGCCTGGATTTTAATTACACCAGGGTTTGGTGTGTTACCGGGATTGTAATAACACCAGGATTTGTTGTGTTACCTGGATTGTAACAACACCAGGGTTAGATGTTTTACCTGGATTGTGATAACACCAGGGTTAGATGTTTTACCTGGATTGTAATAACACCAGGGTTTGATGTTTTACCTGGATTGTAATAACACCAGAGTTTGTTGTTTTACCTAGATTGTAATAATACCAGGGTTTGATGTTTCTACCAACAGACAACATTTTAGAAGGGCTTTATCACATGATTTATAGATGAAACATTATTTAGAGATTTTTTTGTTTTTCTCAAGTGTTTTACTGCCATGGAATGTTGCCTGGCATGCGAGACACTTATAAATTATATGCAGAAAATAAGCTGTAATTTTAATGTCTTGAGTAAATTATACATTGAAAGTGTCATATAGATGTATATTTTGTGAAATTCCTGCAAGCATGTGTCATTTCCCAAACAACACCCAACAAACAGTGTACAGAAAAGCTTAATTTCTACATAAATTATAGATACACCTTAAATCTATGGAGTCTGTATTGATTGGAATATGTCTGAAAACCTCTGGCAAGTCTAGAACTAGACAGGGAGAGCAAGCAGGTCTACTGTCTGCACATGCCTGCACCACTTTACACACAGGCCTGACGGGTGCTGTAGCTCGCTCGCTACGCAAACAAAATTAAAAGCAATTGTCAAAAGGTTAAGAAAAATTAAATGGGCAGAAGTGAGAGATTGTTTCAGTAGCAAATACCATAGTTTGTGTAAAAAAACACCTTGAGTGTGTGTTAGTGTCACTTCATCATAGCACACCTGCCATTGTCTGCCTGTCAAGGTCACTAGAACGTTTACATCTTGTGTTTTCCTTTACATTGTTATAGATTACTGATATGAACCATACATAAAGTTTGCTCGAGTCTTACGTGAAAATCTTACATTTGTTGTGAGTCAATATTTACTCTTACTCCAAGAATAGATAGATGATCGATTTAATTGAAATTATACAATAGTATAATGGGATTTGGCATAAAACTTTATATTGTTAGGGCTTAATTAAAACAGTGCATATTTATAGATAAAAGAGATATGCCCAGGTTATAGGTATACAATGGAAAAGAAGAAGCCATGTTTTATAAGCAGATTCCCCCAGCCCTTGAGTAAAGTAATTTGGCTGGGACCGTTTTATCTCATTTAGGGAAGAAAATATATCAATGGTAAAAGAAAGTTTAAGGAGTAAACTGCAAATGTTTGGTATTTGGCTTAAATATTAAAAAAAAAAAATGTAATGGGGCCCATTATTAACCTCAAAAAGTCCCCAAAAAACCCCTGGATATTATGTTTTTCCTTTTCAAAACAATTGAAATGGATGATTATTTTTACATCGGAAAATTTAAAAGAAGAAAAAGATATTAACTGGCATATTTTCCTGAATAGAGATATATATAGCTTTTCAGATGCCTTTGATAATGCTGTGATGGCGGTTTCTGTAATACAAATATCAGTAAGGGGAAATGTTTATGTCACACTAGTGTAAACGGTCAAGTGTCTAGACTTTTATCAGTGTGAAGAATAGTATATAATCCAGTGTGAGATTAGTCAACGTGTCTATCTATTCATCCTTGAAGTGTTATCAGTGAACAGAAAGGGGTTTGTCCAGTAGGATCAGTCACGACAGATATCTGTGTTAAGTAAACTATGTCTAGTATGAATGGTCTAGGTTATATCAGTACACAGAAAGGGGTTTGTCCAGTAGGATCAGTCATGACAGATATCTGTGCTAAGTAAACTACGTCCAGTATGAATGGTCTAGGTGTTATCAGTGATCAGAAAGGGGTTTGTCCAGTAGGATCAGTCATATGACTGATATCTGTGTTAAGTAAACTATGTCTAGTATGAATGGACTAGGTGTTATCAGTGAACAGAAAGGGGTTTGCCCAGTAGGATCAGTCACGACAGATATCTATGTTAAGTAAACTAGGTCCAGTATGAATGGTCTAGGTGTTATCAGTGAACAGAAAGGGGTTTGTCCAGTAGGATCAGTCACGACAGATATCTATGTTAAGTAAACTATGTCCAGTATGAATGGTCTAGGTGTTATCAGTGAACAGAAAGGGGTTTGTTCAGTAGGATCAGTCATGACAGATATCTGTGTTAAGTAAACTACGTCCAGTATGAATGGTCTACGTGTTATCAGTGAACAGAAAGGGGTTTGTCCAGTAGGATCAGTCATGACAGATATCTGTGTTAAGTAAATTATGTCTAGTATGAATGGTCTAGGTTATATCAGTGAAAAGGATTTGTCCAGTCAAGACTCAATACATCTATTTTAGTGTGGACATATCTGTAAGACCAGTGGCAGCGGTCTAGGTTTCTTTTCTTGCTTCAGTATAGGGAGATGTGTATGTCCAGTGTGAGTGCCCAAGTTCCTAGTTCATTTTGATAATGGGTGTATTGCCAGTTTGAGCGGTCAAGTGTACATCAGTGGAGAAAGGTATACCTCCAGGATAAATGGTCAAGGTGTCTTAGACTTTTATAGCTGGATAAGGTGTATGTCCGATTTGTCCGATTTAATGGTCAAGGTGTCTAGACTCCATATCATCGTAGAAAAAAGTCTATGTCCAGTGCGACCTGTCAATTACCTGGGGGAAGGGAAGTAACGAAATGAAGGAGACAACAAGGATCACTTTGTCTGTCCAAGGGAGACAACTGCATCTGATTTACATCCTTGGATGGTTTGTGTGTGATGTTTTGTGAGAGGCTGCTGATGTAATTAATTTATATGGAGAAATTATCAGTCTGGCGTGATATGTCTGTCTGCAGCCTGCTGTCAATAATGTGTACAGCTACTGATCCATGTGATCCAGTGCTCTTTGATTCCTGTTCCGACGACGGTGAAACGGAAAGTCTGTATCCTTCATTGTCACAATGTAGGTACATGTAAATTGATCTGTTCAATTTGTGCCAGATTTTAGGCACAGCTTATCTGATTTCAGCTTTTGATGATTTAATTGAAAATTCATCAGTGTTGGTGGAAATATCTAGGTATGTGAATACATGTGGTGCCATCAACAGGTTTACAAATAATTGAAGCTCCAGATTATTGAAGATTTATTTAGTATAACTTCTGAAAATAGGTTAGTATGTAGTAGAATCTAACCCCTGATGAAGGAGCACATCTGTTCTCTGAAACGTTCAGCCATACAAATATTTTCGGTGTTTGCAGGGATGTATTAAATTTACAGGTTAGTGATGCTATAAACTAACCACAAATGTTTAGATGTTAAATCCTCAAGATTTTCTATTTTTATTGCAACAAGCATACTGAATAGGAAATTCCTGATTTTTTGAAAAACAGCACTTAACTCGTTCACCCCTGAGGACACATTTGGACTCTTCCAATTTAAAGGTTGAAATAGTTCATTATGAGATTTTAGGGATGAATGGGTTAAGAATCCCTTTTCCACTGCAGCCAAAATACTAAAGAGTTCCACTATGGTTTTTGTACGCCCGTCAAATTTGACGGAAGTATTATGGTATGGGGTTGTCCGGCCGGTTGATTCGATGATTTTTGCAAAAGTTATTGCCCTTTGTTCATTTCAGTATTTGATTTTTGTCCGGAGATTTTCTCCTACATTTATTATAGCATGTCAGCTAACCACTCTTAGAATGATGCAGATCTTATTTCAATGTAAGAAAGTATATAACACTATATGGCATTCGGCGGGCATTTATTTTTTTGCCCCGCAGTACTCTTGTTCGTTTATATGGTAACTTCCCTTTCATTTCGTTTTTGATATAGACAATTGAAGCACTATTGGGCCAGGGGACTTCCGTCTACCAGACAGCTCAATTGATTAAATTGACAGTACAGCAATATGTAATACAGGGTTGGAATCCTAGGCCCGTACTCATGAAAGTGTTCTCAGGCTCAAATTGAGGTTTTGAGCTCAGGCCTGCAATTTCTTTTTCCGGTAATCAGCTGATAAAAGTCCATATTTTGTCAATAATATGGAAGAAGTTTGGGAAGCTTTAGAGCCCAATACCGTTTGGGAAGCTTTAGAGCCCAATACCGTATTGGAAGCTTTAGAGCCCAATACCATTTGAGATGTTTTGACCCTGTCACATGATTTTGAGCCTGCAGTGACAAGAAAGGAAGTTTGAGCACAGAATACATGCTTGAGCACGAGAACGGTTTATTGAATACCTGGTCTAACCACACTGTATATGTCTCCACCGTCTTTTTCTAGGGCATATTGTGTGACCAATGTCCATCCATATTTGGATTGCTAAATGCAATACTTACCCTTTGAGATTTACACTCATTGCTTGACAAAGGAAACAGACATTTTCAAAAGCTCACAAATCAAGCTTTAGTTACTGTTACTTATTGATGGGCTGACCGATCGATTGTAATCGAAAATTGATCGGTTTGTCCTTTCCGATTCTGATTATCTATTACAAAATACCATTATCGATATCATTGCTTCTTAATTAAAATCAAAGTGTTAAATGTTTTCAATGTCAAAAATGGATTAAAAGTCATATATTCTTATGATTTTTAGCTCACCTGGTCCGAAGGACAAAGGTGAGCTTATGCCATACCGCAGCGTCCGTCGTCCGTCACCTTTACACTACTAGTCATGAACCACTGAGCGGATTTTAACTAAATTTGGTGTGGAGCATCCTTGGGTGAAGAAGAACCAATATTGTATAAATGGTGGGTCTGGCCCCCCAGGGGCCTGAGGGGCGGGGCCAAATAGGGGAAATATAGCAAATTCTTCTTTAAAATCCTTCTTCTTCTGTAGGAATAAAAGGATTTGGTCCATATTTGGTCAGAAGCATCCTTGGGGGAAGGGGAACAAAGTTTGTATAAAAAGTGGGTCTGGCCCTTCTGGGGGCTTAGGGGCAGGGCCCAATAGGGGAAACATAGCAAATTATTCTTTAAAATCCTTCTTCTTCTGTAGGAATGAAAGGATTTGGTCAGAAGCATGCATGGGCGAAGGGGAACAAAGTTTGTATAAATGGTGGGTCTGGCCCCGTTGCGGGCTGAGGGGCAGGGCCCAATAGGGGAAATATAGCAAATTCTTTAAAATCCTTCTTCTGTAGGAATAAAAGGATATGTTCCATATTTGGTCTGAAGCATTCTTGGGTGAAGGTGAACCAATTTTGTATACACCGTGGATCTGGCCCCCCCAGGTGCCTGAGTCGTGGGGCCCATTAGGGGAAACATAGCAAATTATTCTTTAAAATCCTTCTTCTTCTGTCGGAATTAAAGGATTTGGTCCATATCTGGTGTGGAGCATTATTGAGTAGTTGGGAACCAATTTTGTATAAACGGTGGGTGTGGCCCCCCTGGGACCTGATGGGTAGGGCCCAATAGGGGAAATAGACGTAAATCTTCAAAATCCTTCTTCTTCCGTAGGAATGGCAGGATTTTGTCCATATTTGGTTTGAAGCATTCTTGGGTGAAGGGGAACCAATTTTGCATAAACGGTATATCTGACCCAGCTGTAGGCAGAGAGGTGGGGCCCAATAGGGAAAATAGAGGTAAAACCTTTAAAATCCTTCTACCATAGGGATTAAAGGATTTTATCCTAATTTAGTCTGGAGCATCCTTGGGCCAAGGGGATTCAATTTTGTATTAGCAGTAGGTGTGGTCTCCGAGGGGGACAGAAGGGCGGGGCCCAATAGGAAAAATAGTGGTAAAACCTTTAAAATCCTTCTCCGACCATCGGGATTAAGGGATTTTGTCCTTATTTAGTGTGGAGCATCCTTGGGTGACAGTGACTCAATTTTGTATAATTGGTGGGTATGACCCCCGTAGGGGCATAGGGGTGGGGCTCTGTTTGAAGTTTGTTCTCTATATCTCAAGTACTGGATGGATCTTTCTGAAATTTCATATGTACTAACAGCACCTACCATGGAGTGCTATATCTTTACTTCATACCAATTACTTTAATTATATTCAGGTGGGCGATACAGGCCCTCTGGGCCTCTTGTTACTATATATCATTAATGAAACTGAATAAAAATGGCTTAAAATCCATTCATTATTAACAACAAACCCTAATGTATAGTTAACAACTTGCCTGTCACTACAGTGTTTATGTTCAAAACAAACTTAGCAATTTATTATTCATTATTCATACCAACTGATTAATCCCATTCCAAACACTTATTCTAGGTTGAGAAGGTTTTGTTGCTTGTAGAAGGTATTTGTATGGTATAGCAGAATGAACTTATTAAATTGCTTTATTTTTTTTTCAAGTCAATATCACTTTACTGTTCCAGAATGTAACGAAAAGTATTTATTCAAACTGCATCAATTGTTTTGAATTCCTCCTGGAATTAAACAGGTATAGAACAATTGTAAATTGAAAAAAAGAGGTTAAGTTTACATGATACTTTATGACTGGAAGCAGTTGTTGATCACGTATCTGGACGAGTTGTTGATCACTTGTCTGGAGGAGTTGTTGATCACGTGTCTGGAGGAGTTGTTGATCACTTCTCTGGAGGAGTTGTTGATCACGTGTCTGGAGGAGTTTTTGAGGACAACTTGAAAAAATGTTTTCTCAAAATCGAACATTTGCTCAAGCAAGGAAATGTTGTGAACCAGACAATCCGCGTACAAAAATAGTCTGTCATAAACAACTCATTTATGACAAATTGTTATTAAGATATGAAAAAAATTGTGAGGAAAAACACTATTTAACACTTTTTACTCTTACTGTGCTATGCTATTTATCATAACTAACCTCTTTTACAGATAAATGTGTGTTTTACTGCACTGATCTGACATGTTTGACGTCGGAGAAACTTCTTTGTGACAAAGTCTACAACTGTGCAGACGGGTCCGATGAGTCCAACTGTCCAAGTCTACCCCTTCAATCTGACGGTGCTTACCAATGTAAGTCTGAACACACGTATCATATTGTTAAATCTGGTTCTTGCAAATTCTTCAGTGTGATTAATATAAGTTTGCTCCTTAATATGCTTCTGTATGCCCCACAACTTAATGTCCAGCTATATATCATCTTTGTGAGGCATTTATCTGCCTTTCTCGTATACAAACATTGCAACTGGATTAGATTTGCCGAGACTCGCCATTTGATGTTGTCTGGCCATCTCTCCTGTTGAATTTCTGTCACTCTTATGGCTGCATGAGCAAGTTCCATTTAGGAATCCATCAACTGGGGTACTCCTAACTTCCCTGAGATTACCACTACTAGATGTCAGATTTTTTACAGCTGGGTAGACTGAAACCATTGCAGAAATAGAGGTTCCCCAATGAGTGGTCACTGGTGATCATGTTTGTCTAACTCTAGTTAGCTAATTTTTCAAATTGTATGAAGTTTACCGATCTCTTTTACAGTTTGAAAATGAGCTAACGAGAGTTAGATAATATGATAACCGGCCACCACTTGTTAGGGAACCTCTGTTTCATGATAGTCAACCATTACGAGTTTAGGAACCCAATATCTAGGGATATAATATCTAAAGGAAACCATGTTTCTCTTGGAAATACATTATTCCTGTTTCCATTTGGGGAAACAATTGCCATGAAACTATGATGTCACAATGAAAGATGACTTCACAAAGCATTGTTATGTGACGTAATTCAAAGAGTGACCAATGAAATGATGTCTAGGGTGTCAGCCACTAGTGGGTAACCAAAACTGTTTACCAACTCCTAGCAGGTTTATCCAATTAGGTGGGAGTGGGAAGACCTACAGTGGTTGTGGGAGAGAAGAAGTTTTGGCATGATCAGTGACACAAAGTATAAATTGTATTGTATAACGGTTAAGGCTTAAAGAGATCAGGGCCTGTATTCATGATGAAGCCATTTGCATGGTCAAGGTTAGATTCTGTGCTCAAGCCCACTTCTTTGCACTGATGGTAGCTAATTAAATTTTCACATCTTTTTCAATGATTTAGACAAACTATGAAAGACTTGAATCTGAACACCAGTTCCAATGTCTGCTTGTTACTTTTTTATTGTGTTGCATGAGTAAATTAAGATCCCATGGTTGAATATGAGAATGATTTCATACAGAGAAGCTCCACAGGTGAAATGTGAATAGCCTCCCTTTGATTCTTTTGTGGTACTGTAGTGATGTAGGGTTTCAAACTATAACTTAGTATAAGGAAAGACATGGAAATATAAAGAAAGGCCGAGCATGCAATCTTTTTTTGACTAAATATTGATCAGTGGGAAAAAGGTGTTGATAAGGGTACGGAAGAAAAAGAGTAAAAGAAGGAGAAACAAACAAGAGCAGAATGTAAGACAGGTGAGCAGGAGTGGAGAAGATAAGTGTAAAATATCAATGACTGCAGACCAGCTGATGTCAAGGGGTGTTGGGCACAGATAATAAGTAACATTGGAACATTGATAAAAAGAGGTTTGGAATATTGATAACAAAGAGCATGAACAGTGATAGAAGGCTTCCCCTGTATCTTAACGTTAATTGGTCTGAACATTGTAATCTGGCCAAAAGCTTTTAAGATGTGAAGTTGTAGAAAGCAAAAGGTTTTTTTTCCACGTCAAAGAATTGCACGGTCTGACAAGTGAGTAATCAGCAGGATCAAGAAGTATTTTCTGTTCATACACGTCCTAGACGATACAGAAACATAGGATTTCAACATGCACTTTGCCATTGAATTCTGATGTAGAAGACACAGATACAATTATTTTGTCAATATGAACACAGGGAAAATGATAGGTTAATATTTTTAGTGTTGCTCAGGTGCAACTTGAGTACGATTTTTTTATGATTTGGTATCAGAACATGAAGAACTTAAAACAAATAAGATGAAAATGAGGTTAAGAGGTCAAGGAATAGTTATGCAGACTGCTGATTGAGTTAACTACACAGGTCATACAGTCTCAACAGGAACTAGAAAAGGTCATAGAAAAGGATATCGATTTAAAATCTATTTCTTGAATGATTTCAAGACAACATTATTTAAAAATATCTGTTTTCGACTGGAAAGTTTGTAGAATTCCTTTGAAATCAGAGGTCACATAACTGTCAACTGCAATAATTCAAAGGTTGAATGTAAAAAATGAGATGATTGCACAAATTTGGATGGATAATGCCAATATAAATAATGATATACCGTTATACAGATGATTGAAAACCTCAACGTTCAACTGTACAGAACTAAGTAGTGTTTGGCCTTTAGGTACATAGTCCTTTTTCTGTCTGTTCAGCTGCTCTAACTGTGGGGAAACCGAAGTTGTTGGTGCGTCCCTAATACTTCTTATGTCAATCTTGGGAAATCACTATTGCTCTTGTATTTTTATTGCCCTGAATTTTGTAGATAACATATATATAAAGCAGTACTGTGATTTCTGTTGGGAATTTGTAACCACCGACGATTCTAATGCAATCAGTGACGAAATTTCATTTAACAGACGCAGGAACTATATTGTCTTGTTTTTCGTCTCAGCTTTCGGAGCGAAGACAGCTCCAAATGAGGCAAATGCAGACACACTAAAGAGCAGTAGATACAAAAGATAGAGATCCGACGATGATGATTAGAATTAATGTACAGGAATTCACATTGTCTGGCAACGACACTGATACACAAACTGTTGTGTTAGTCCATATCGACCAATCAAATCATATGTGCTTTCATACAGGCAATAGACATAGAATGATATTTCCAAATATTCAGACAGATATTAAGCAGCTTAATATTCAGACACTGAAATAGAATTAAGTAATAAAAATATTCAGACATTGAAAAAGAATTAAGTAATAAAATATTCAGACACTGAAATAGAATTAAGTAATAAAATATTCAGACATTGAAATAGAATTAAGTAATAAAATATTCAGACATTACACTGAAATAGAATTAAGTAATAAAATATTCAGACACTGAAATAGAATTAAGCAGTAAAATATTCAGACATGGAAATAGAATTAAGTAACAAAGATCAGACAATGAAATAGAATTAAGCAGTAAAATATTCAGACATTGAAATAGAATTAAGCAGTAAAATATTCAGACATTGAAATAGAATTAAGCAGTAAAATATTCAGACATTGAAATAGAATTAAGCAACAAAGATCAGACAATGAAATATAATTAAGCAGTAAAATATTCAGATATTGAAATAGAATTAAGCAGTAAAATATTCAGATATTGAAATAGAATTAAGCAGTAAAATATTCAGACATTGAAAAAGAATTGAGTAGCAAAATATTCAGACATTGAAATAGAATTAACAAAACATTAAGACAGCGAAATGGAATTAGGTAAGCTTAACATTCAGATAATAAAATGGAATTAAGCTGTAAAATATTCAGACATTTGAAATGAAATTAAATGACAAAACATTCAAAAAATCATAAACGCTTTATCAAACCTTCAGACATTTAAGTTAATTTAAGGAGCAAACCGAGCAAAACATTTTAACATTGAAATAGAATTAGGTAGGAAAGTATTCAGATGTTGAGTTGTAAATAGAATTAACAAACACAACATTACTGCTTGTAATATTTGTGATAAAATTCATTTATTTATTCTTAATGGTTTCATTTGATGTATTGCTGAAGTGAAAGAATTTTCAACTGTTGCTTATTTTTTTATGCCGCCAAGGCCAAAATGCAAGCAGCTGTTAAAATGAACTGGAAACTTAGAGCAGGCCCTCGCTATATTATTGACAAATGGGAATTTGAAACTAAAAACATTTCCTTGGACAGCGAAACCATAAGTTGAGCAAACAGATTTATGACATAACGTTGACAAATGGGAATATGACAAAAACAAGTCGTGCAGACATAGAGAGCCATACACTCAATGAGATGTGCATCTGTAAACTCCATGGAGAAAAGTCATATGTTTCATTTCCTCCGCACAAACTCTCAGAAGTTTCAGATGATAAGGCTAGTAAAGAAATTTAATTTGCAGGAAAATAAAACTGGTTAGGATCAATGGATGTGTCATCACGTCAGCCAAGAAATCAATGACAGAGTCCTAGCTGTGGTACAGTGCATAATTTGAAAATCCATATAAGTATCAGGTTGTGCCTATAGCCTGCAGGGTGCAGTATACACAATTGTGCTTCACAATATTGTACAGGGTGCAGCATGCACAATTGTGCATCTCAATACTGAAGTGTGCAGTATGCACAATTGTGCATCTGTACATGGTGCAATATACACAGTTGTGCATCACAATATGCCATTGGTGTATTGTCTGCAATTCTGTAAGTCAGGATTGTATAGAATACATCATGCACAATTGTTCACCATTCTATGTAAAAAAATGGCAGAAAGTTAGGCTGTGTTCCTAACTCCTATGTCCTTGTGTCCTCTGGTAGGCTGTGTTCCTAACTCCTATGTCCTTGTATCCTCTGGTAGGCAGTGTTTCTGATTTATGTGCCCTTGTGTCCTCTGGAAGGCTGTGTTCCTAACTTCTATGTCCTTGTGTCCTCTGGTAGGCAATGTTCCTGATTTCTGTGCCCTTGATTCCTCTGGAAGGCTATGTCCCTGACTCCTATGTCCTTGTGTCCTCTGGTAATAGGTTGTATCCCTGACTCCTATGTCCTTGTGTCCGCTGGTAGTAGGTTGTGTCCCTGACTCCTATGTCCTTGTGTCCGCTGGTAATAGGTTGTATCCCTGACTCCTATGTCCTTGTGTCCTCTGGTAGGCAGTGTTCCTAACTCCTATGTCCTTGTGTTCGCTGGTAGTAGATTGTATCCCTGACTCCTATGTCCTGGTGTCCTCTGGTAGGCTGTGTTCCTAACTCTTATGTCCTTGTGTCCTCTGGTAGTAGGTTGTGTCTCTGACTCCTATGTCCTTGTGTCCTCTGGTAAGCTGTGTTCCTAACTCCTATGTCCTTGTGTTCGCTGGTAGTAGATTGTATCCCTGACTCCTATGTCCTGGTGTCCTCTGGTAGGCTGTGTCCCTGACTCCTATGTCCTGTTGTCCTCTGGTAGGCTGTGTTCCTAACTCTTATGTCCTTGTGTCCTCTGGTAGTAGGTTGTATCCCTGACTCCTATGTCCTGGTGTCCTCTGGTAGGCTGTGTCCCTGACTCCTATGTCCTGTTGTCCTCTGGTAGGCTGTGTTCCTAACTACTATGTCTTTGTGTCCTCTGGAAGGCTGTGTTCCTAACTTCTATGTCCTTGTGTCCTCTGGTAGGCAGTGTTCCTAACTCCTATGTCCTTGTGTCCTCTGGTAGTAGGTTGTGTCTCTGACTCCTATGTCCTTGTGTCCTCTGGTAGGCAGTGTTCCTAACTCCTATGTCCTTGTGTCCGCTGGCAGGCAGTGTTTCTGATTTCTGTGCTCTTGTGACCATGTGTAGGCTGTGTTCTGGACTTTGTGACCTTTAGTATGCTCTTTCTTTTACTTGTGTTCTTGTGACCTCTGGTGTCTGTGACCCTTGGTAGGCTGTGACCTGACTTTTGTGATGTTATTACCTGTAGTAGGCTCTTTCTCTTTCTTGTGTCCTTGTGACCTATGTTACAGAATCAGACATAGTTGATAACATGTTTAAAATGTTTATAATCAACAAATGTAGGCGTAGCAGGAAACAGTGCTACAAACAATACAATGTCTTCCTGTCAGAACTTTGTTAGGATAGCACCACAAGGAACTACAGTTCAGAACTGCCAATCCCACAAATCCCTTACCTTGGTTTACATTTCTTCAGCCATCTCTGATTTCTTCCACAGGCACACATACTATTATTCCTGCATACTTATTTCAGAGGAAGCATCTCCAATACAATTGCTCGAAACATATTTATCTTAATTTTAATACGCTGTCGTAAAGATTTCTTTCTAACCCATATGTAATCTGTAAGTCTGATCTGCTAATTAGCAAATGACTTCAAAGCAATATTCAGGTATGATTTTCAAAGGTTTCTCTTTCGTTTTAATATGCAAGTTCGAAATGTTTTATTGAACATGTATTTAAATTTGAAAAATTGCTATAGATTACTTGTATTCAGCTGCATCGTGAGGCTTCAATTGCTGATAGCTGATGCAGTAATTAGCAGGAACGGTTTTGAAATAGAATGATTTTCCTGTTCCTATTGGGTTTTTTTTTATGTTTGTCCGGCACGTGTCTGGTATTATAACTTGAATTGATCTGTTGCATTTTAATGATGTCTAGGTAACTTTACCGACAGAACCTGTGCACTCCTTGTCTAGTAGGGCTAAATAGATTTTGACCACAAGTGCTATGCAGAATCCCTGAGTGAAGTGGTTTTCAGCTCAACTGGCCCGAAGGGCCAAGTTAGCTTATGCCGTGGTGTGGCCGTGGTGAGCCGTCCGTCATCCGGCGTCAATATTTTACTTTAAACAACTTCTAAATAACTAAAAGGCCTAGGGTAATGATATTTGCCAGGAGCATACTGGGATGAAGGGCTACCTAGTTTGTTCAAATAAATGACCTTCACCCATTTTTCAGTATTTTATAAACAAACTCTATGGCACTGCAGTGGGCAGAGGAGCAGGGCCATACAAATATTGAAAGGTCTACTTCTTCAGCTTACTATGGTCAATCTGATGACAACCTGATATGGTAATATATCGTTATGATTACTTTGAGAAATTACCTGTTTCATACTGGTGTTCTCACTGAATATGCATATCCACACATAGGTGTCAACCAATGAAACCTCAAATGAGGAAGATCTCCCTCATTCCACGTTTCCTAATGCGGGAAAAAGTGTGTGAAACGTGACTTAGATTTCTTAGCTCAGTTTCCCTTTCCCTTTTTAAGTATCAAAATAACTCCAAAAAGCATTCCTTTAATTCAGACACACCTGTTATGGTCACACCCTGCAGTTCCTAGTAGATCAGTTGACCACAGAATGTAGATTTTGAGTTTGTGTGAGTTTGGACTTGAATGAGGGACTCTGTTTAGAGGGAGATTTGTAATTTTGGTGAGGGAGTTATGACCTGTTATGGTCATTACAAACACCCTGCAGTTACTAAGAGATCAGTTGACCACATGATGTACATTTTGAGTTTGTGTGAGTTTGGACTTGAATGAGGGAGTTTAGAGGGGAGTTTGTAAATTTTGCTCAAAATGAGAGTAATTTCCCTTCTTATGAGGGATGCTTGACAGCTATGTATCCAACCTTTTCACAATGAAATCACTACAATGGGGGACGTTAAAGTTTTGATTACTGTAGTTTGACTTGACCTGTTAGTAAATAAATCATATAATCTCGCTGACAAATTTGTTTTCGTCAAAAAAGCTCGGTGGGGGGGGGGGGAATTGATATTTTCAAAATGGGATCCAGTCCCAACATATTTTCATGGTTTTGAGCTTATTCTAGTAGTTAAAATGAGAGAAAAATGCTTTTTCATGCCCAAGGGTGTAAGATAGGGAAATTTCAACCTTGGGATTTTTTTTAATATGACAAAACCCTCCGCAAAGCCTTGGGTTTTACCAAATTTGAAAAACCCTCGGGTGGAATTTCCCTATCCTACACCCCTGGGCATGAAAGAGTCTTTTATGATTAGTCCTCGACTGGTACTTCTGGACTGGGCATTACACTATAAGGTACCTTATCATTGTGTTACATTTGAGGGGAATCTTATATGCTCTGTCACCTACAATTTCCAAATAATTTTGTGTGCGAGTTCATCTTGCGATGATGTTGGAAGTGGGACATACTAACATCTGGTTATGTTCCCCACTTTGACTTTTAACCATTTATGTTGACCATTTTACTTTATCTGGGGTGATACACTCTGTCACCTTCAATTTCCAAATAATTTTGTGTGTGAGTTCATCTTGGGATGGTGAAGTGTCACGTCTGGCCATCTCCCCGCCATGTACAGCCTTGTAACTCTTTCACCATTTATTGTATTTTGGACATATCTTATATGTTCTGTACCCTTCAATTGCTGGATTTGGTATGATAGTACCTCTTGGGATGAAGGAGTGCCTGGTACTTAGCTCGGGTCTTGTACTGTACTGTATATACAGAGTTATTGCCCTTGGTTTATTTGTGAGTTTGTCTGAATATGGAGTAATGTGGATTGCTCCCAGTACATTAAAACTTCATGGTACATTAACTCATCCACACCTGAAATTTCATAATGAACTATTTCTGTGTCTTCAGGGGTAAATGATTCAAGACTGAAAAAATCCTACAAGACTTCAGTAATTTTGGTAAAAACTATACTACACTGTATATTTGTAAGCCTGAGAGGAACTTGAGTAATACTTCACTCTACAGTTAAATGTCTTAAGAAAAAAAAACCATTGTTCTAAAATACAAAATACAAATAAATCTAAAAACAAACCAATTATGACATATCGTAAAAGAGGGCTGAAATCTCTGCATGAATCAGTATTCTTATGGATTTTGCTGGGAAGTAAATGACATTTTACATTTTAAAATGATGTTGGCCTGAATGTTTGACTGACCCCCCTAGTGTAGAGCGATGATGAAGAGTAATGGTGTCGTGGTGTACCTAAGTAGCTGTCGGAGCCATCATCTAGTCCAGCTTTGTCCTACCCTCACGCGTGATTGACATACCGTTTACTGCCCACTGTCACACGGCTCCTAATCACATTTCAAAACATTTCCTGTTTGGTATCTTTTTATCTTTTTTTTGTGTAAAACCTGACCCCCAGTATCTGGTTTACCCTGAAAACCCTGACCTCATTGTTAAAGGAATGAATTCGGTCATTTATCTTGGACAGGTGTGAGACCCTGACCTCAGAAGGAAATTGCCCTATCACATTTTTTCCTCACCCCATATTCTTTCTTTTCCTGTTTCTTTCTACCTGTAGTTTGTTTGGGGTGGATAATCAATATCTTTCCATCCCTGTCTATTTTAATTTTGCTGCTTTATCAATTTCATCAACTAGCCTTCATTCAGCATGTTTTCTGCCCCCTACTCTTTCCACGATTGTTATGTGCAAGTGTTATTTATCTTTTTTTCCTTTCTACACTGTCGTGTTTGTGTGCATTTATTCCGCCCAATCCAGGGGTTCCATGCCTCGTGTTATTTGTATATGAGATTTTATTCCATACTTCACCTCCCATAACCTTATGTTGATTGTACATGTGTATTTATCCACCCATTTTCTCCCTTGCTCTGTGTTGTTCCCCTCCATTACCCTGTGTTGTTCCTCTCTCTTGGCCTGTGTAGTTTTCCTGCCTTGCCCTGTGTTGTTCCCCTCCCTTGCCCTATGTTGTTTCCCCCCTTGCCCTGTGTTGTTTCCCTGCCTTTCCCTGTGTTGTTCCCCTCCCTTGCCCTATGTTGTTTTCCCCATTGCCCTGTGTTGTTTCCCCACTTGTCCTGTCTTGTTTCCCCCCTTGCCCTGTGTTGTTTCCCTGCCTTTCCCTGTGTTGTTCCCCTCCCTTGCCCTATGTTGTTTTCCCCCTTGCCCTGTGTTATTATCCTTCCTTACCCTGGGTTCCCCTCCCTTGCCCTGTGCTGTTTCCCTGCCTTGCCCTGTGTTGTTTCCCTCCCTTGCCCTGTGTTGTTTCCCTCCCTTGCCCTGTGCTGTTCCCCTGCCTTGCCCTGTGTTGTTTCTATCCCTTGCCCTGTGTTGTTTCTTTCCCTTGCCCTGTGTTGTTTCCCTCCCTTGCCCTGTGTTGTTTCCCTCCATTACCCTGTGTTGTTTCCCTCCCTTGACCTGTGTTGTTTCCATCCCTTGCCCTGTGTTGTTTCACTCCCTTGCCCTGGGTTGTTTCCTTCCCTTGTCCTGTGTTGTTTCCCTCCCTTGCCCTGTGGTGTTTCCCTCCCTTGCCCTGTGTTGTTTCACTCCCTTGCCCTGTGTTGTTTCTCTCCCTTGCCCTGTGTTGTTTCCCTCCCTTGCCTTGTGCTGTTTCCCTGCCTTGCCCTGTGTTGTTTCCCTCCCTTCCCCTGTGTTGTTTCCATCCCTTGCCCTGTGTTGTTTCTCTCCCTTGCCCTGTGTTGTTTCTTTCCCTTGCCCTGTGTTGTTTCCCTCCATTTCCCTGTGTTGTTTCCCTCCCTTACCCTGTGTTGTTTCCCTCCCTTGCCCTGTGTTGTTTCCTTCCCTTGTCCTGTGTTGTTTTCCTCCCTTGCCCTGTGTTGTTTTCCTCCCTTGCCCTGTGTTGTTTTTCCTCCCTTACCCTGTGTTGTTTTCCTCCCTTGCCCTGTGTTATGTGACAGCTAGACTACTGTACAATCATTACAAACATGACCATTGATTTGGCAGAGGCCTGTGAGGTCAGGGGAGTCAAGCCCACAGGTTCATGGGTAGGTCAGTAGCACAGAGCTCTTTTATGTATAAAGCTGAATGTAGCCGAAGGTGTGGGGATATGTGTACAGGGGCCTGCAGACAGTGTGTAAGTAGTTGTAGATAGCAATGTATACACAGACCACTAAATATACACAGACAGTACACACACACTGCTAAATATACACACTATTTAATCTATTTAGTATCACAAGTAGTCTGTGGTTTCAGTTTGTCAGGTCACTGATAGGTAATGTTTATTGTAAGACATGCTCAACTCACTAAATAGGCCATACGCAATTCTAGTTTCTTTTTAATATCGTAGTTTATTCTATATTCTTTATATAAGTTACACTAGACCAGCAGACATCAGTGTTAGCACATGCCTATATCATACAGTTCATACGGAGCTTGTGCAGATGGCTACAATGTGATACCACTGTACTATATATGATCACAAACAAATCAGAAATTGCCCTGCTACCGAGTATGCAGTATTAAACCTAACCCAGTTTTACATGGAGCTAAAGACTACAATATTAGATGTAATGCAATGTAACACAGAGCTAAAGACTACAATATCAGATGTAATACAATGTAACACAGAGCTAAAGACTACAATATCAGATGTAATACAATGTAACACAGAGCTAAAGACTACAATATTAGATGTAATACAATGTAACACAGAGCTAAAGACTACAATATCAGATGTAATACAATGTAACACAGAGCTAAAGACTACAATATTAGATGTAATACAATGTAACACAGAGCTAAAGACTACAATATCAGATGTAATACAATGTAACACAGAGCTAAAGACTACAATATCAGATGTAATACAATGTAACACAGAGCTAAAGATTACAATATTAGATGTAATGCAATGTAACATAGCTAAAGACTACAATATCAGGTGTAATACAATGTAACACAGAGCAAAAGACTACAATATCAGATGTAATACAATGTAACACAGAGCTAAAGACTACAATATTAGATGTAATACAATGTAACACAGAGCTAAAGACTACAATATCAGATGTAATACAATGTAACACAGAGCTAAAGACTCCAATATCAGATGAAATACAATGTCACACAGAGCTAAAGACTACAATATTAGATGTAATACAATGTAACACAGAGCTAAAGAGTTGAGCATGTCTTACAATACAATGTCTTGGACAGAACAATACTAGTCAAATGACAATATTACACTGAGCTAAAGACGGAACAATGCAAGTCATATAATATAACACTGAGCTAAAGATGGAACAATGCAAGTCATATCATAATATAACACTGAGCTACAGACGAAACAATACTAGTCATATGAATATTACACTGAGCTAAAGACGGAACAACGCAAGTCATATGAATATTACACTGAGCTAAAGATGGAACAACGCAAGTCATATAATATAACACTGAGCTACAGACGAAACAATACTAGTCATATGAATATTACACTGAGCTAAAGATGGAACAATGCAAGTCATATGATGATATTACACTGAGCTACAGACGAAACAATATTAGTCATATGAATATTACACTGAGCTAAAGACGGAACAATGCAAGTCATATAATATTACACTGAGCTACTGACGAAACAATACTAGTCATATGAATATTACACTGAGCTAAGACGGAACAATGCAAGTCATATAATATTACACTGAGCTACAGACGAAACAATACTAGTCATATGAATATTACACTGAGCTACAGACGGAACAATACTAGTCATATGAATATTACACTGAGCTAAAGATGGAACAATGCAAGTCATATGATAATTTTACACTGAGCTACAGATGAAACAATATTAGTCATGAATATTACACTGAGCTACAGACGAAACAATGCAAGTCATATGATAATATTACACTGAGCTACAGACGAAACAATATTAGTCACATGAATATTACACTGAGCTAAAGATGGAACAACGCAAGTCATATAATATAACACTGAGCTACAGTCGAAACAATACTAGTCATATGAATATTACACTGAGCTAAAGACGGAACAACGCAAGTCATATGAATATTACACTGAGCTAAAGATGGAACAATGCAAGTCATATGATAATTTTACACTGAGCTACAGACGAAACAATACTAGTCATATAATATTACACTGAGCTACAGACGAAACAATACTAGTCATATGAATATTACACTGAGCTAAAGATGGAACAATGCAAGTCATATAATATAACACTGAGCTATGGACAAAACAATACTAGTCATATAATATTACACTGAGCTACAGACGAAACAATATTAGTCACATGAATATTACACTGAGCTAAAGATGGAACAATGCAAGTCATATAATATAACACTGAGCTATGGACAAAACAATACTAGGCATATAATATTACACTGAGCTACAGACGAAACAATACTAGTCATATAATATTACACTGAGCTACAGACGAAACAATACTAGTCATATGGATATTACACTGAGCTAAAGATGGAACAATGCAAGGCATATAATATAACACTGAGCTACAGACGAAACAATACTAGTCATATAATATTACACTGAGCTACAGACGAAACAATACTAGTCATATGAATATTACACTGAGCTAAAGATGGAACAATGCAAGCCATATAATATTACACTGAGCTAAAGACGGAACAATACAAGTCATATGGCAATATTGTGGATACACCCAGTATCAGTTGTTACACCCTAGCTACACCAGACCTGCTACCTGTAGCTGTAGATACACTCTAGGTACACCAGACCTCTAACCTGTAGCTGTAGATACATCCCAGCTACACCAGACCTGTTACCTGTAGCTGTAGATACACCCTAGGTACACCAGACATGTTACATGTAGCTGTAGATACACCCTAGCTACGCCAGACATGTTACCTGTAGCTGTAGATACACCCTAGCTACACCAGACCTGTTACCTATAGCTGTTGGTACACTTAAGATATTCATAGAGTAGACGCTCCAGGTATTCACCCATACACAGTCTATGTATATGTCTACTATACAGCAGTATACCTATTGAACTCAGACGTCTATCTGCAAGAAGTTGCTAAGCCTCATCAGACCCAGGTGTATATCCTTTTTCAATAGAGGTGTGATTGTTTTCTGTGTGTATTAATACCTTAACTGGGACGGCTGTGTCTGTAGGGCTAGAAGGTAAAATGGTGATTAAGGCTTGAATATTTATTTGTCGTCTGTGTTTAATACACTTCAAATCAAAAATAATTTGTTTTTAATATTTATTTATTACGTTTTAATTCAGGTACTCCTTGTGAAAATTTGTTGTTTTTCTGAAAGGTCAAGTTATCTATCATCATTACAAGATTATTTATAAACGCTGCAATATCTGTTACGATTTAAATACTTCCTTAAAATAATTAGGACACCAACAGGTCTGTTTTTATATCGTGAATAGAGCAATATGGACTGAACTCGAAGGGTAATAGATAACATTTGTACTGGGAAGAATAGTTTAAACAATTGTCAAGTGTATGTACAAAAACCTTAATGTATAATTAGAACCGGTAGACATGCCATCTTTTGTTGTAGGTATTGTATGAAAGACGTGCATATTTGCACTGGAAATATCCCTCAAAAAGTCTCGACAAATAAGAAAAGGTAAAGAATACCTTGTGTGGTTTATGTATTGTAGACGTAGACGGTTAAAATTGGTCAGACGTCGCCACAGAAGGTCTTCTGTCTGGTGACTATATTATTCAGATGTAATGGTTCATAAGTAATTAGCATATTGCGTAACCGGTGGGGGATCAATAGAGGCAGAGAGAGGCTTCTTCCCTGGATGGAAACATGACCAATCCATAGGTATGTCTACTCGTCCTCGTCCTTAACACCGTCACTCACACCGAAAATACTAGTTCTCAAGGTCGCCTCCTCAAGGTCAAGTGTAAAATGCTGGGGGTATGAGACAGGTGTCAAAGTACAGAACAGGGGGCTTGTACTCGAAAGAGGCGTGGACCTTATACTGACATCTGTTGTCACTTCAATAAGTCTGTTGTTAAAATACGGATTTTAATAAAGTCTGTCATTCAAAATACGGATTTTCATAAAGTCTGTTATTAAAAATACGGATTTTCATAAATGTGGATTTTTATTTGTATTAGTCGAAGATTTGATTTATTTGCTATTATCGTCTTTCTTTTAGTTATGGATGTGGATTTTTCATTTATATAAGTCAGCAATTTGTTAATATTCTACTGTTGGTGGAGGTGATGGAGCAATGTTCTAATTTGTGTTTTTGTCCAGTTTTACAAAAGTCTGGTTATTTGATAGGAGTCAGGCTGCAATGGCAGAGAGACATGTCCGTCGTCCATCGTCCGTCCGTCAACAATTTCTTTAAACGACTTCTTCTTCTTAACCACTGATTGGAATTTAACTGAATTTGACTGGAAGCATCCTTAGGTGGTGGGGAATCAAAATTGTACAAATGGTGGGGCTGACCCCCCAGGGGGCTGAGGGGCGGGGCAAAAAGGGGGCAATTTGGCTATATTGCTTTAAGCGACTTCTTCTCTGGAACTAAGAGATGGATATCAACCATATTTGCCTGGAAACATCCCTAGGTGGTGAAGATTCAAAATTGTACAAATGGTTGGGCTGACCCCCCCAGGGGGCTGAGGGGCGGGGCCAAAAAGGGGGCAATTTGGCTAGATTGCTATAAACGACTTCTTCTGTAGAACTATGCACTGGATATCAATCATATTTAATCAAAAGCATTCATGGGATGCAGGGATTCAAAATTGTACAAATGGTGTGGCTGACCCCCCAGGGGGCTGAGGGGCGGGGCCAAAAAGGGTTATTTCGCTATATTGCTTTAAGCGACTTCTTCTCTGGAACTAAGTGATGGATATCAACCATATTAGACTGGAAGCATCCCTAGGTGGTGGGGATTCAAAATTGTACAAATGGTTGGGCTGACCCCCCAGGGGGCTGAGGGGCGGGGCCAAAAAGGGGGCAATTTGGCTAGATTGCTATAAACGACTTCTTCTGTAGAACTATGCACTGGATATCAATCATATTTAATCAAAAGCATTCATGGGAGGCAGGGATTCAAAATTGTACAAATGGTGGGGCTGACCCCCCGGGCTAAGGGGTGGGACCAAAAAAAGTTTATTGCCTGGAAATGGTTGAGATCCCCACCATATAACCACATATACAATTGCTGAGTATAAAGAGAAGAATGCACATTTGCTTCCAGGATGGCCCTAGGGTCTGGCCCCACCCTTGGAAACATAGTCCTTGGGCCATAACTTTAAAACGGCTGAGATCCCCACTCAAAAACTATATATACAAATGCTGGGCATAAAGAGACGAATGCAGTCACAATATTAGAATAGACCCTGGGGTCTGACCGAACCCCTAGGGACCTAGTTTCTTAGTCACAGCTTGGAAACAGTTGAGATCCCCACCCTATAACCATATAGACAATTGCCGATTACAAAGAGATGAATGCACATATGCTTCCAGGATGGCCTTGGGGACTGCCCCACCCTTGGAGACTTAACCCCTGGGTCATAACTTTGAAATGGTTAAGATCCCCACCCCAAAACTATATATACAATTGTTGGGCATAAAGAGACAAATGCAGTCATGATATTAGAATTGACTCCAGGGTTTGCCCCACCCTTGCAGACTTAACCCCTGGGTCATAACTTTGAAACGGTTGAAATCCCCACCCCAAAACTATATATACAAATGCTGGGCAAAAAGAGACAAATGCAGTCATGATATTAGAATTGATCCTGGGGTCTGGCCACAACCGTAGGGACCTAGTTTCTGTGTCACAGCTTCAGGAAACAGTTGAGATCCCCACCCCATAACCATACATAAAATTGCTGGGCATGAAAAATTGAATACAGATATACATGCTACAAGGATTGGCCTTGGGGTCTGGCATATTCCCTTGGATCTCATTTGGAGAATATTCTGCCATGATTGCTTAGATATCCAGGTGAGCGATACAGGCCCTATGGGCCTCTTGTTTATTTTATTCTGCTGTGGCAAGTATCTTGTCCTTGATTTTAAAAAAGGTTAAAAGGGAATGAATCACATGAGCTCTGCGGCCCTGGTGATTCACAGGATACTGGCCATCAGCACAAGTACTGTTGTCTAGACCACAATGTACTCGCATCAAGTGCGCAGTCTGCTGTCTGGGCAGGGGCATGTATCATGCACTTTAACTCTCTTTCTATATCATCTGTACCATCAGCTGAACACGATTTACCGTTTAACCTAATCAGGATTAGTCAAGTAACTTATTTCTATAAAAACAAATGTCACCAGTGCCAGTACCAGTTGACCAATTGCTCTACAGAGTCATATTACATATATAAACAATTTTATTTGGCTGAAGTCAGTCCTACTTTATCTGCTAAATAAAACCGGTACATGTAAAACAAAGGAAAATAGTAATATGAACATTTTACTTTATACACAATGCATAAAGGAACACTTTGATATTACATGTTTCCAGACTGATGAATCTTCTTGAAGGAAAAATAGTGTTTAAAAAGTTAATATATTGAAACGGGCCAAGAATCATGTGACCTAATATCTGTAACCTATTTGCCGTGGCAACCAATTACTTTTTGGTAAATTTCAGTAGAATTATGTCAAGTTGATTATGAAGACCTGGCAGAATTATGAGTTTCATCAAATCATTTGACATCTATTCTAAGTTGAATATTGATTATGTGTCAGAAGCCTGACTGGTGTCGTAGACCAATTCACCAGGCTAAGAAACTTCTCCTTTTTATTCATGTTTATGAAGTGGGAGTTTGTACTGTTATTAGCTCAATCACCCCTGAAGACACATTTGAACTCTTCTAATTCAAAGGTTGGAATAGTTCATTATGAAATTTCAGGGGTGAATGAGTTAAAGGTATTACCAGATGCTCTATTCACTTCCTATAGGTTTGATGAGACACGCCTCAGAATCAAGACATGACATTATATCTGGAGGGGGAATCTGGACGGGGAATCTGCATCATTTTCAGGACTGTTGACCTAGAGTTCAAGGTCATCGATAACAGTAAATATAGGTTGTATTTCATCCTACACAAGATATGTAAATTCAAGCATGCACACTCGTGGGTACAGGCAGAAAAGATTGGATCAGTGGTGGTACATGTCATTCCAGTGTAGAGTACATGATATTTGAGAAGTAAATGTTAGTACTAGTGCATATTTGTATGAGGTTGTTTTGTCTGGAAATCATTAGTGGTATGGCTCGCATTATAATATCATGGGAATATGTTGGAGTTTTTGTTATGTCCGGAAAAGGTTTGTATTCTATATCTGACCACACATCATAGATAACTTTGTCTAGATTATATGTTTATTATATTAACATTGATGATATAGTAGAAACAGGATTCTAGCTGTAAACTTAACTCATTACCCTTGAAGACACATTTGAACATTCAAAGGTTGGAATAGTCCATTATGAAATTTCAGGGGTGAATGAGTTAAAGAATCCATAATTGCTTTATAGTCTATTTTTGCATTTATTCTGTGGTTAGCAGTAAAGTATGGGTATCTTCACCAAATGTTTAGAGCGCCTGGCTGTAAAATCTGGGTTTCTGCCATGAGTTGTAAACTCAAGTATCAGCACTATAAAATCTAGAGTATTCCCACTGTAAGGTTGGTACCCTTACAGTGAAATCAGTCACACTGTAAACTTACTATAAGTTTACTGGTATCCTGGCTGTAATATCAGGGAGATTTTACTGTAGAGACGGACCCTGGCTGTAAAGTCTGGTATCCTGGCTGTAATATCAGGGAGATTTTACTGTAAAGACGGATCCTGGCTGTAAAGTCTGGTATCCTCCCGGCTGTAATATCAGGGAGATTTTACTATAGAGACGGACCCTGGCTGTAAAGTTGGGTATCCTGGCTGTAATAACAGGGAGATTTTACTGTAAAGACGGCCCCTGGCTGTAAAGTCTGGGATCCTCCTGGCTGTAATATCAGGGAGATTTTACTGTAAAGACGGATCCTGGCTGTAAAGTCTGGTATCCTCCCGGCTGTAATATCAAGGAGATTTTACTGTAAAGACGGACCCTGTCTGTAATATCAGGGAGATTTTACTGTAAAGACGGACCCTGGCTGTAAAGTTGGGTATCCTGGCTGTAATATCAGGGAGATTTTACTGTAAAGACGGACCCTGGCTGTAAAGTCTGGTATCCTCCTGGCTGTAATATCAGGGAGATTTTACTGTAACGACGGACCCTGGCTGTAAAGTCGGGTATCTTCCTGGCTGTAATATCAAGGAGATTTTACTGTAAAGACGGACCCTGGCTGTAAAGTCTGGTATCGTCCCAGCTGTAATATCAAGGAGATTTTACTGTAAAGACGGACCCTGGCTGTAAAGTCGGGTATCTTCCTGGCTGTAATATCAGGGAGATTTTACTGTAAAGTAGGACCCTGGCTGTAAAGTCGGGTATCCTCTCTGTAAAAAAACTGACTTCTGGTGTCCTTAATATAGAATTAGGCTGTCCTATAGCAAATCATTTGTTCAGTTTCGGGATGTATGTATCAAATATTTGTGAAAAGTCTACTGTGTTAAAGTTTTACTAAGAGATAAAGTTGGTTTATGTCATTGATAAGAACAAACTTAGTTATAGGTTTATATTTTGCTCACCAGAAGCCAATTTGGTCCAAATAATGTGTCTGCATCATTAAAACATCTACATGTGGTATCTAAATCTGTATATCAATGATTCCCAAACATTCATTACCTGGCGGACTTTGACATTTTTCAAAATTGCCAAAAGATGTACTAAATTTAAGGCTTTTAATATTGTTTTATTTCCCAGGACATATAACTGATTGATTAATTAAAAAGACTTTCATTTGATTATTCATGAAGTTTGCTGTATATGACCCCACGGGAAATAGGTAGTTGTTCCGTAGTACTTGCTAAACTTGCAAGTACCCAGGACATTATTTAGTTCATAAGTTTTGGTACGGAAGTTGCATTTCAGATTGCATGTAATATTTTCGAACTAGTGACTGAACAAATGCTGAGGGCAAAATTGGAAGTATTGTAGAATATATTGTCTTGAATTGTAATAAAGAAAATATTGTCGGAGAATTTCAATGTAGAAATAATTAGTGATAATGCCACAGGGTAACTGACAAATCACAGAGCTAGTTCCAGTGGTCTGCTTTGTATTTCCAACGAGGAAGAGTTCTGATTTGTTGGATATTTTTCATGACTTGTACACAATTGCTGTTGATATTACTTTATTACTTTTAGAGTTATATATTCTTTAGAGATATTTTCGTTTTTTATTTTTTTGAAAAAGAGAAGAATTTGATCTTGAGACATTTTGGTTGTAAAGCAGGGAAATTACCAGAAATGATCCTTACCGTGTAACATGACTTGGAATAACTAAAAATTGTTTAAACTTCCTAAGAAAGCTTGCAAGATATAATTAGTTTTTGTCTAGCTGCCATGAAGTAGCAGAAGCGAGACTAAGGTGTTGCTTTTCCGGTGGCGGCGTCAACATTAAGTTTTTGCATTTAAGTTATAGTTTCACTGAAAGTATAAGTGCTAGACCAACCAAAGATGCATCTTAAGTAGTACATCACAACCCATGCATCACATACTGGATGTGGCCTACCTTTCATGGTCCATTGACTTTGTCAGCATCTCCATCAACCATAAGTTTTTGCGTTTAAGTAAGTTTCTCTGAGACTATATAAGTGCTAGACCAACCAAACTTGACATGTGCATTGATGGTCAAAGCGGGGCACTGGTGAGACATATCAATCTGAATGGCTTGTTGTATCAATATCGGTTAAATAACATAAATAAATTTGAAAAAAAAAACCTTTTCAGTGCCTGCATGTACACTTGAAAAGTTTGTTCCGAAAAGTAATCTCGGTACAATGAAACTTTTAATTTGTGATGTCTTTTGTATATCCATTGTAGTGAAGGTTTAAGGTCCCACTGTTTTCTGAGGTCAATTTTTCTTTGTAATGATTTTAAAGAATGATGTCAACTTCTCAAAGAAATCTTGAACTGAGATACTGAGAAATGTGATATAATTTTATAATTAATAAAATGCAGGCAAGCAATAATATTTATCAAAGATTGCCTTGAGATCAACAGTTAATGTAGCAACAGTCGTATTTAACTCATTCGCCCCTGACATTTCATAATGAACCATTCCAACCTTTGAATTGGAGGAGTTCAAATGAGTCTTCAGGGGTGAATGAGTTAAAGAACCTGCTAAAGAGATCTGACAAAAGCTCCCCTTCACCTTGCTTTTCTAGACCTTAGCATCTATACTCCTCCGGGACGGGTGTAAGGTCAATGTTTGTTGAAATAGATAGAAAGTCGGGGTCGAGTGCAGGGTGAAAGGTGAAGGTGACCTTGTGTCAGGTGTGTAGGAGTGATAATCCCTAGACAGCGACTGAGCCTGTTATGACTAAAGAATCTACTAATAGATACGCTGTAAACAGGCACACACTCCAAGCTTTTTCCTATTGGCTGAATACCTCGACAGTTCATTAGTCACAGACAACTTTTTAATGTCTGCCTGATGAAAGGTTCCTTTGGTTCATTTGTACCAGCTTCTATTCCAGCCCAGGTGTCGGTCCTTTGCAGAAACATATAGTGACATTGTCTAACTTTCTGTTTGTATGGCTTTCAACCTTGTGTCACAAAAGTACAATCTTTGTCAAACTTGTCACAGAATGGTTAGCTATGACAAGAGAATGAGCCTTTATGAAATACCAAGGTCATAGGTCAAAGGTCAAGGTCAAACATGTTTGTAGGCAGGATACTGCAAAGGCTGTTTGGTCCTTTGATCTGGCATAACAAAAGAATTAAACCTTATTAGACGTCAGAGTTACTTGTGAACATTTATACATTTGTATTTAATTATTAAAAGTTATAATTTTGTTGTCATCTTTCACATATCTTAATTAATTGATGAAATTCATCAAATTTCATATACCGAATTCTGTAATACTAGAAAAGTACCAAGGGGTTTAATATTAGAAAAGTTCCAGGGTGTGTGTTACAGGAAAAATCCCAGGGTGTGTTATACTGGAAAAATCCCAGGGTGTGTTATACTGGAAAAGTCCCAGGGTGTGTATTACTGGAAAAGTCCCAGGGTGTGTGTTACAGGAAAAATCCCAGGGTGTGTTATACTGGAAAAGTCCCAGGGTGTGTATTACTGGAAAAGTCCCTGGGTGTGTTATACTGGAAAAGTTCCAGGGTGTGTGTTACGGGAAAAATCCCAGGGTGTGTATTACTGGAGAAGTCCCAGGGTGTGTATTACTGGAAAAGTCCCAGGGTGTGTGTTACAGGAAAAATCCCAGGGTGTGTTATACTGGAAAAGTCACTGGGTGTATTACAGGAAAAATCCCAAGGTGTGTTATACTGGAAAAGTCCAAGGGTTTTTAAATTTACTCACATGTTCATCAAGCCAAGGGAGGCAGTGTTGGCATTTACACAATCAATGCAATGTCATGAAAAAGAAGTTGATAATGGCAATTTGATTTTGAATTTGTCTGTGCTGTAGATTTACGTATTGACCCAGACTCTTCCAATGTGATTATCACTTTGTGTGTTATTGTGACATAACTTAATATGGAAAGAATTTGTCTCAGGGTCACCTTCATACTGTACAGAACACCAGTATGGTCCATCACTTAATACTCGAGGTGTCAGGTCACCTTCATACTGTACAGAACAACAGTATGGTCCATCACTAAATACTAGAGGAGTTAGGTCACCTTCATACTGTACAGAACACCAGTATGGTCCATCACTTAATACTAGAGGAGTTAGGTGGGGGTTTAGAGAGTAAATAATGCTGGAATTCATTTGTAACTTCTTCCTTTATGACAAAAAGCAGTTGCTGAAATTTATTGTTAAAGATAGACTTACAGGTAAGGTGATATTTGCAGTAAAATGTAAGTTTATATAAATTTCTTCACTTCTGCTAAACCCAGATCCTCTCTTTTTTCGGGACATATTTCATTTAGTTATTTCCAAACAGAAACTTTAATTGACAATATCTTTTCTCTTTATTTCATGAAATTGAAATTCTAAAAATTCATAAAACCACTAATCTGGTGGCTTGAGGGACTTCAGGTTAGGACAATGATTGAATTTTATAACAATGAAATTTAATGCAATTCATGTGTTAATTGAAGAATGATTTTCAATGAGTTATAGGAACAAATGGGCCTTTGGATGATTAGAAATTTAGATGCAATTTTTCTGTGTCTGTGGAGCATATAGATCATCCTTCGATCCAGATGTTTTTAGCCTAGTTTTGTGAGATTTGTATATAGGTGATTGACGGTATAGCTGTCGAAGTTGGTATAGCTACTGTTATAGGCCTATATGTATCGGCCTTGCCAGAAACTGACAAAAAATGCAAATTGTATGCTGCAGAATTTGTAGATAAAGGTGTCAGATGGTAGGTAATGGGGCTGCAATCTCTTCTCGTTGGTACAGTTACTTCATGGCACGTGGGTCAGATAAGTCCAGACACACACACACACATGTGAAAGTGCATGGCACATGCATGCATGCACACTAATGTATACAACAAACATTTTATCATAGGGACAAGAAAAATAGTAATATATGTACACATGTACAAATACATAACTTGATTTGTGATACCATGCAGTGATAGTGAACTTTAGTGGGAAAAGCTTTCTGTCTTTAGAGATCAAGAATAGAGAACTTCAGGAACCATATAAAATAATGTGATCTTGTCTTCATTGAGCTGGAATATTAAACCTTTCTTAAGGGACCAAAAATTGTGAATCAGTCTTTTGAGGAACTGTGACTAATAAACTTAATCTTCAGAGACCAAGAATGAAGCGAACATGTCTTCTGAGACAAAGAATGGTTGAACTGGCTTCAAAGACCTAGAATAATTCATTTGTCTTCAGGTGTAGGGTTCCCCGTACCACATACCTAAGTGTTGAACATATTTTCCAGCTTGATCATAGCTTTAATAAATTATTTTTGAAAAGAAAACCATACTTTGCAGGGCTTTTATAAAAATAATAAAGATAAAAGAAAAACAACAAAAAATCAACAATAGTGTTCTGAGTGAATTTATTTTTAGTGGGGATTGGAACACTGGACTTTAGATTGTTATACTTTCGCTCTAACCAATTGAGCTACTTGGTCAACGGAAGTGTCCCGGCCCAATTGTGCTTCAGTTATATCCAAACCCAAGTTAAAGCACAATGTAGTTGGACAGGAATCCCTAAGTGACAAGTGGAAACATCTTGAAATAGATGGACATAATGATTTACCTTCCTTTAAGAAAAGTTTTCTTAAAGTAATCAAAACCCTGCGCTGAGAAACAGAGAAAGTTGTTGTCATGCGGGCCCTGGTTTGTGTACTGTTGAAGGATCATCTGTCACTATTGTCTACGTATAACACTTTTCTCTCAGAGGAAACTATACCCTCCAAATACACAGAGCTCAAACGTGAATGATGACTATTTTTTAAATCCTATAGTTTCTCAACACATAATTAAAACATGTAGACATCCACTAGACAAAGTTATATAAATATCCCCTGTCTGTTCTGGCTCCTGTCAGCAGAATGTAATCGAATCATGTAGGAGTCGGTTCGTCACAATATTTCTAAAAGCATCCAGAAAAATTGTTCTAAAATGAAGATAATTGGCAATTATATTGTAACGTGTCTAAGTAAAAACAGGCCAACTTATAGCTCTTAATGGCCTTAATACGTAAAACAAATACGCTTTTTAAAAAAAAGAGCTTTTCTTGTGAAAGTTCTGTGACAGTGCCAAAACTGAAATCACCTGTATCAAATTATGTACCAAGATGAAAGATTGGGTATTTTCTCCAAGAATAATCTTACTGCAAATCACTTCAATTTTCATGTGCACTTAATTTTAGGAAATAAACCTATAGATTCTATTGCTAAAGGAATTAAAATTCCAAATGAAAAGATATCAATATTACTCTGTAGCTTCTTTTTTAGGTGGAATGAAAGTTAAATTATACACGGGTTATAATTTTGCGATATAAACATATGAAGGAACTAAATTTTCGCAATATTTGAGCACGGAGACAGGACACTCTGTATATATAAAGTGCTTTGGTAGGGCCTGGAGTAATGTATTGCTGTATTTATAATGTGCTGGGTTAGAGCCTTGGACTGTGCAACCTTAGAGATACACTATAATGGTTGGACAAGTTGTTTCTGACTTTGAACTCCATGAAAAGGGAGGTAACCCAGTTTAAGAGAGGACTGTTAAGTTTCCAGCAGTCACCTGTTCCCTACTCCATTTCGATTCCCTGCGGAGAGGCAGTGGTGTATGCTAGAATCGATTTCTTGTCATCTGTCATATGAGTACTGCCAACTAAACAGACTGAGTGACGGTTAAGACATTGACAATTCCTCTCACATTTCTGCATATGTATTTTTTTAGAAACATGAATAGGAAAAACATGTTCTTGTCTTATGATACAAAAGTCCATCTATGGTGACATGAAATCAATGCCAAATAGGTTCAGGATGATTATATTTCATATTTTCAATAAATCTACTTATTAAAATGTCAGGTATTGTGTGTTCTGCATACTATGCAGTAGACTCGGTGTAACATGTGCTGTTAGTTTGTAATCTCCAATGACATAAAAACCATGGAAAAGAAAAATAGAATTCCAAATAACGATATTGGACTATCTAGTGTATTATATTTAAGTGGACATACAGGCTGTGGCTCTCTATAATGAACTCTTTTGTAGAGTGAAGCTTACACTATAGGTTGGAAATACTGTCATGAAGAAGGTAAAAATATGTTCATGGAGTGGTCTTCTTAAAATTTTCACAAACGTGGGAATCTATTTAATCTCGTTTTTTCAATAACCTGTTGAATTCAGTTTTCGCAGCAGGTGTGACATTGTAAGGTGTTTGACGTCAGCTGGAAGCTGTGTAACGAAGAAAATGGTAACAATGATATATTTATAAACCTGTGGTACTTTTTCTGTCATTTCAGCTCTAACTACAGTAGTTGTGATCGTGCTGTTTGTAGTGTTAATGCCGGTGCTGGCCGTGTTTATATGCGTTGTGAGCCCCTGCAGATCTACGTCTCGTATGTGGCGTCGCTGGAGGACCCGAGACCGAGGTGTGGACCATCGTCAGTTACGGCCAGACTCTCAAGGATCAGAGGTAAACCACAACTAAAACAAAATTTTCAGTCATATTTTCCCACGATTATACCCTCGAAATGATTTGTCGAGCCAGTATAGTCATCAGACAGAACATTGATAATTAGTTCCTACATGTTCTTAAGAATGCTACCCTCCATAGACTTTGTATCATATGTGATTGTCATGAAACTTCATATAGTTATTTACAATTTGATGTTTGTGTTTTACGTCCTATTAACAACTATGGTCATTTAAGGATGTTCCAGGTTTTGGTGGTGGCGGAAAGCTGGAGTTCCCGGAGAAAAAAACACCGTCCTACGGCCAGTATCTGGTGACTGCTCCGCGTCAGGTACTGGCTGTAGGTCGGTGTTTTTTCTCTGGGAACTTATTTACAAACATCAATGTTTATGTGTTGAGCTTCTGAAGATAAAACTTGGTTTGCATTTCTAATAACTGAAATTTTTTTCAACGACTTCTTCTTAACCACTGATTGGAATTTAACTAAATTTGACTCGAAGCATCCCTAGGTGGTGGGGATTCAAATTTGGCTATATTGCTTTAAGCGACTTCTTCTCTGGAACTAAAAGATGGATATCAACCATATTGGATGGGAAGCATCCCTAGTTGGTGGGGATTCAAATTGTACAAATGGTAGAGCTGACCCCTCAGGGGCTGAGGGTGGGACCAAAAGGGGGCAATTTGGCTATATTGCTATAAACGACTGTAGAACTATGCCTTGGATATTGGAAGCATTCATGTGAGGCAGAGATTCAAAATTGTACAAATGGTGGGGCTGACCCCCCGGGCTAAGGGGTGGGGCCAAAAAAAGTTTATTACTTGGAAATGGTTGAGATCCCCACTGTATAACCATATATACAATTGCTGAGTATAAAGAGAAAAATGCACATTTGCTTCCAGGATGGCCCAAGGGTCTGGCCCCACCCTTGGAGACTTAGTCCCTGGGTCATAACTTTGAAATGGTTAAGATCCCCACCCCAAAACTATATACAATTGTTGGGCATAAAGAGACGAATGCAGTCATGATATTAGAATTGACCCCAGCGTTTGCCCCCACCCTTGCAGACTTAACCCCTGGGCCATAACTTTGAAACGGTTGAGATCCCCACCCAAAAACTATATATACAAATGCTGGGCAAAAAGAGACGAATGCAGTCATGATATTAGAATTGATTCTGCGGTCTGGCCACAACCCCAGGGACCTAGTTTCTGAGTCACAGCTTTAAAACAGTTGAGATTCCCACCCCATAACCATACATAAAATTGCTGGGCATGAAAAATCTAATACAGATATGCTACAAGGATTGGCCTTGGGGTCTGGCATATTCTCTTGGATCTCATTTGGAGAATATTTTGTCATGATTGTTAAGATATCCAGGCGATAAAGGCCCTCTGGGCCTTTTGTTTTATATAATTGTCATAAAACTTCACTAACTTGGGGTAAAAAACAAGGTAATCATTACTGAAAATAGAAATTTTGCCTTCATCACATCTGACTTCATTACAAATCTGATTGTCAGGAAACTTTGCATAAAACTTGGGTTGCAAAACACCTAAGTCATCATATTACTATAAAAACAGTGCTTGCCATCATTGCTTAAGGTTATAGGAGTGTATTGTTAAACAGAAATAGGAAGTACATCCCTAGTTGAAAATCCAATGAAGGGAGACAGTATCACAATTTCGCATATTCTAATGTTTAATATTAAACTTGATGGATATTGTATGCTTAATATTGACAGAACAGTGTGTTCTTTCAATATTAAAATATTGCAAAGCAATCCAGGCATTAATTCAGTACTACTAAATTAATTCTACTGAGAAATGGCGACACAATCCTATTACCTTAACCAACTTCATTTCTCACCGAATTATAGCAAAGTTTCACATGTTCAGAAACAAAACCTTGCATAAAAATATGCCATCATTCTAAAATAACTGTTACTCTAAATAGAACAACTGTTACTCTAAATAGAATAACTGTTACTATAAATAGAATAACTGTTACTATAAATAGAATAACTGTTACTATAAATAATGTATTTGACACCATTGCTTTATCAACTTCATTACTTTTCTAAATGCGCATATTTAAAGGGTGGAGACACAACATCCTTCTAATTCATAAAATAGATCTGCTTTGGATACAAGAGGTAATAGTTGTCCTGACAACCATAACTTCATAAACTTCCAAGGACAACAAAGCTGATCCAATAAAATAATATATTCATATTCGTTGGAACATTTTTTACATTTTTGGATTTTTGAGTTGACACATATCAGACACTCGGGCTCCAATAGATTTGTATCAAATTTGGGTAGATCAGCTGTGTTGTGCTCACTCCTGGTTATTATTACTGCTCTATATAAAACAGGTTTTGTTGCCTTTGTAGTACCATTATAATATACAACATTTGATATAGCACCCTATTTAGCTAACATAAGTCACACTAACGGGCTTTACAGTACAGAGATAAACAATTAATACAATTAATACAATTAACATATACATTAATCAATACTTTTTTTAGGAATTCACAGGAGCTGCCTTATCAGGTGCTAACTACTAGTCCTCTGCCACCTGGCTAATATCTCCCTATGTGCGTGTGTGCTGGAGATGTATTTTTTTATTTTCTTCTGAAGGATTCACAGACTTATTTAACTAGACTTGGGTCAAGGGAGGTTACTCGGGTGGTACTAATGATTTTTCTTTTGGAGCAGCATAACCAGTTGTTTATGCCCGTTAAGAGGGTAGCTTGTTATGTTATTGAAAAAACAAAGATCGGATCAAGGAAAGACCCCTCCCTTGACCATGTCCAGAATTTAATTAGATCAGTGTAAAATTACATGCTGTAATCATGACATATTCACTAATATCTCCAATTCTTTTTTTTCATAATTACATATTTTTCATATTTTACTTCTTACATATATATAAAGAAATATACTTTTTTGTCCCGTCCTGTCCCCCCCATCTACGATCCTGAAAATTTGTTCATGAGAACGATCAACCCAACTTGCAAAACTCCAAATTTAACATAAAAGCAGAATAGTTGATTTCTGAATCTTGAATGCATAAATTCTAAATATATATAATTTTTTTTCAATTTATCAGCTTTTGAAGAATCCTAATCTGCATTTTCATTGTTTCATTTGTATTGAATTAGAAAATAAAAAAAAGTGTAAATCTGATGATGATTTGAAAGATCACCTGCTTGTGCCATGCTTACTTGGTCTTATGAAGTCCCTTAATGGTGGAAACCAGACAGTAATGATAGGACCTCATTGTATATGGCGTGTGTGCATCATTAAGTGGGGAGGGAGGGCGGGCAGATCTAGGTGACATGTACTGTAGCTTGCTGCACGTGGAGTTTGCAGCAAGAACTGGATTTCCACATCCGACTCCTGTCATGTCATAGAGAAGATAGATCAATTTCTTTGGCTGTCGATGGCTGTGGAGACCTTACAACCATGTCCCACTGGCCTTTAAGATCTGACACTGAAGGAAAAATAGATTAAATTGCAGGCAAAAATCTTCAAATAGCTACATGATCGTAATGCAGAAAGGCCTACTGCAGTCATAGAGAAAAAGATTGTGACGAAGACACCGGGTATTTATACTGTGACCTTATCTTTGACCCCAGGCAAATGCAATCGCAGCAACATGCTTGTATCAAACACCGAGCCTGCACAAGTCTGTCCTGTCGTGTTTAGTTCTTATGTCCTAAAAAACAACAGTCATATAAAATATCACCATTTAGCATCAAATTATTCATGTCAAATCTATTTGAATTTCATGCATCATGCAAAAGCACCTTTCTTTTCAATCCTAGTTTTTCAGTTGATTGATACCGATATAAATTTTAAGTACTTGTAAATGATAAATATATGAACTTTTTTTTACAGTTAAACAGTTTTTTTCGATAGAAGGAATATATAATTATTTTCAATATCATTTACATGTTGTACAGTATACTACGCGGACAATTTACTTGAGCATTTACCTAGGTTTTACCTACAGAATATGTGCTTAAAATGATTTTTTATTTTTGCAATGCAGATATGATCTGCCATTAACAAAATATTTGAGTTCCCGGATCAGTTCATCTAACCTATGTAATAAATCCTCAGATCGATAGTTGGATATACACAATAGAACATCTTGATCAGACTTGTAAAGATGAATCGTAAAAATAATCAACAGGTGTTCACATTGGATATGGAAGTCATAAGTAATATGAAGTTAGGGATCGGATTATAAATTGATTGAGTTATTAAGAGTTATAACTGATTCTAGTTTACTTAACTCATTAACCCCTGAAGACACATTTGAGCTCTTCTGATTCAAAGGATTGAAGAGTTCATTATGAAACTCAAGGGGTGAATGAGTCAAGGATTCCCATTCTACTGCACAAAAACTGGGATGATGAACTGGAAACATTTATATTGGCAATTGAATATCTTTAATAATAAATTATTTTTGAAAAGAAACCCCTACCTGCCGAACAATTGTAAAAAGTTATAAAGATGAGTTTCTTAAATTGAAAATGCAATGGGGCCAGACTGGGGTTTGAACTCTGGACCTCCAATTATTATCCTGTCGCTACGGACTTAGCTACCTGGTAGGCGGTAGTACCAATATACAGGTGTGCATCAACTCAGTTAATGGAGATTACTGAAAGTATAGTAAACTAGAGTGGAACTCTCTTGTGTTTTACCTGCAGTCGGACAGGGACCCTTAACTTTGGTAACACCTTTATGATATAATCAATGTACTGAGTCTACAGCTGAAGTACTTGTCTTTGGCTTAAGCAGGTTGTATTGAAGTGACTTAGCTCATTCACCCCTAAAGACATATTTGAACTCTTCCAATTCAGAGGTTGGAATAGTTCATTATGAAATTTGGGGAGTGAAGGAGTTAAACTTGTCTTTCAGATTGTACTCAAGTTACTGTCTTTGTTTAGTGCCTTTGGTCGTCTCAGATTATGACTATTCTAAATGCCTTTGTCAGACTGGTAAGTAGGCTGTATTGAACTTATTTTGGCTTTGCTAGATTGTACTAAACTATTTTTTTTGTCTTCCGCAGGTTGTATTCATCCCCCCTACCACATCGTCCCCTAGTTCTACAACCACGCCGGCCCACCTAGAGCAGCAAATTGCCCTGATGAGGGAGCGCCACACACTTTTACAGTCGGCGCGCACTGGCATGGAGATAGGCATGCCCTCCTCGGTACACATCTCCCAGGATGGCGAGGAGGGGTATGCCGAGAGCCAGAAACAGCTGGCCCATCACTCAAAACAGGAGATCTACCAGCCCTGCTTTAGACCTCCGCCTAACAAGACAGTATACGACAAGGATAGTCCCCCGCCGTACTACGCTGTGAAGGGCCTCGGCCCATCCTCCCAGGGGGTATCCCCCGGGGCACTGGTACAACACTCAAATGGCTGCTCCATGATGGTGCAGTGTTTTAATTTGTCAAATAACAATGAGCAGCACAGTGATGGCTGCCTGCGACAGCCCAATCAGTGTAGGACTAGTGGCCGTGGTGGTGTGTCTCCTAATGTCGGCAGTGCCCCACGTGTACATGTCGCGCACGATAGTGCAATAGACCTTGGACGGCATAGTGCGTCTGGGCTTGACCGACCGCCAGACTACAGTGCGGTGCTAGCATCTAGGACAAGTGTGTGTAGTAACAATAATAAATCCCCTGCGGGCGGACATGTCTGATAGCGACCATGCTGGCGACATCTAGAGGAGGGAGGCGCGGTCAAGGTTATGGATGTAGGTCAAAGGTCATATGGATAAAGCCAGCTGTGATACAGATTTTGGGGAAGTGAATTACAACATCATCTAATTAATGCTTTTACTTTGTATTGTGAGATAAAAAAAATGACAAAAATACACAAAAAAAAAATAAAAACCAAAAACTGATTGATTCCTCTGTGAGAGCTACACAATACCAAGGCCACTGATTTGTATTGTAAAGAAATTGTGTCCCTCATTTTACGAGGGAAAACATTTGTGCAGACTACGTTTTAAACCCCTCCCCCCCACATTTATGGAGAATATCTTTGTGCTCAAGGTACAACAGTTGTTATAGTAAGTCATCAGATGGGTAGGCACCCTAGGTGCTGCATATTTCCATTTTCTGTTGTACAACCTGATCGTCCGGCTACACGCACAGCGAGCGTCGAGGTGTGACGTGTATGTACAGTCGCGCTAGTGATCCTATATAGGTAAACCCAGTCTGTCAAACAGCCTTACTTCTATATAAACATCAGTGTATGTCTGTCTGCCTGTCCATCAGTGGAGGACCATGTCTCCCACGCTCAAGCGACCCTGCGATCAAGGTCACTCCGGGTGGACTATGTGCTTGTATCTGGAGTGTCAGGGAGTTCAACACTTGTGTAAAGTGTTTGTACTCGATCCAGAGTCTAAGCTGGCTAAATATCATCCTCATGCTTGTGTTGTTTTTAAGAAGAAGCTTTTTTTGTCCAATTTTACAGCTATGATGGTGATCTTGTTGACTTAGTGTGGAGAATGAGGTTAGTGGTTACTGTAGTACTGCTCTGCCTAGTGTGGAGAATGAGGTTGGTGGCCACTGCAGTACTGCTCTGCCCAGAGTGGAGAATGAGGTTGGTGGCTACTGCAGTACTGCTCTGCCTAGTGTGGAGAATGAGGGTGGTGGCCACTGCAGAACTGCTCTGCCCAGTGTGGAGAATGAGGGTGGTGGCCACTGCAGTACTGCTCTGCCCAGTGTGGAGAATGAGGTTAGTCGCCACTGCAGTGCTGCTCTGCCCAGTCATGTATGCAGTATATATATAATGTTATATACTATGTTTTTTAAATTTTTTTTTTTTTTTTTTTATTCATGAAACATGAATCTCTTTTTCTGCCTTCTTTCTCACTGTCTGTCCATCAGTTCTCTCTGTCAGTACATCAAGTACCCTTTTCATTATTGAATAGAGATTTAGCCTACAACAGTAATAGTACAGTTCATTGAACCATCAGCAATGGGTTTATGTATGTGACTAATGTTTATGATAACCATGCAATTTGTTTTAAAATTTGTGACCTGTGTTCCTCAAAAAACAACATTACTTGCTGCAGAATATGTAAATGTATGCATTCAGGTAGTCTGTGCTAAATAATTGAGTCATATCATCAGGAGTTTTCAACATATAGGAGAACCTGAATGCATCAACATTACACCTATATAATGTACCAATTAATCCTTTCACCACTGTAGACCATAATGGACTCATCGAGATCAATGCATGGTAGAGTCTATAAAAGTTACATAGGGTTGAAAGGGTTATGGCCAATTGATCTTGTATCCATGTTTACTTTACCGTTTATAAACCGAGGAAATAGACGTGATTCTCACTGTATTAGTCAAGAGTTTTAAAAAGAATACCAGAAAAACAAACTTGCCTATTACCCAGATATAACACAACTAACTGTGAAATCAGATATTTTCGTCTGGGCCCAAATTTGTGGTTTCCTGGAAATCTACCATTTCAAGAGTACCCACTCACACGGAGAATTATTCTATGTCAAACTTGTAATTTCTTTGTGAACATAAAGAATTTGTGGATGAGGATTACCCAAGAAATCAACGAAATTAAAAACCCACGAAAAAATTAGCGATTTCATAGTATAAGAGATCGTAGATACCATGTAATGATGGTCTTATATTTTATTTAAATTGTGAGAAAAATTGTGAGAAAAAAATCTCCCTATCTGCACCCTGATATAATGAGTTTGGTGATGGTCTTATATTTATGGACTAAATTGTGAGAAAACATTCTCCCTTTTCTGAATCCTTGTATAGTAAGGACCGTTAACCCAGGTTCAAAGGACCACCAATGGAATTAATCAAACATGGAAATGTCTGAGCGCCTATCACAAAGCTAATAACAGATATCAACATATATATGTTACTCTATAAGATGAATGGTTGCTGCTATAAAGCGTGAAAGAAATATCAGAGGATTTATTGTTTTGTTACCATTAAAATGAAAAACATTCTTAAATGTTTCTGAAATATCTTTTTTTCATTTACATTTCAGCTACTTCAACAGATTACTGCGGTGAAGAATATGATCAATTAATACTCTAAAACCTAATTACAGATTTCTTTTTATCAATTGTCATTTCAAGTCTGTCTGAATATAGCTATATTTAGTAAGTTATCAAAACAAAATTGTGTTTTCTGGTCATTACTTGAACATTAATTTACATGAAAAGCTACAAATATTTCGGTGAGAAAAAATGGATTGAAATAATATCAGCACAAGTTTTTATATTGTTTGAAGTTTATCAGCATCCCAGTTATAGACAGGTAACAAACCTATTGTTAGACAGTTGTCGGTCAATTTTCCTATGAATTTTACTAAAGTAAATACATAGAGCTTTATTATTATACTTAAAACTACAGCAAATAACATTCCTGGCACAGAAGTACAGAGAAGAAAAGAAATGGCCGATTTGTCATGGTACATTGGGTACTCTGGTCCTGTCAAATGTCGGTTTAGGAAGACCTCTGGAACTGTTTGGAAACTGTGAAATCAGATATTTTCATGAGGCTCAAATTTCGTGGTTTCCTGAAAAAACACTATTCCGTGGGTACATGAATTTGTGGATCACGAGTACCCACTAACACAGAGAATGGCTTAATGTCAGACTGTGTAGACCTTTGAATTCGTGGATGAAAATTACTCCAGAATCAATGAAATTATGAACCCCACAAAGACTAGTGATTTCACAGTATGTTCAATGATAAACTCTATCATAGTCACCTGGACTAATTTTATTGTATTCTTGACAATCACATGTATTTCAAAACGGTTTGTATCAAGTTGTATGTACACAGTATGTGGAAGCTAATTCACAGGAAAAACAGTGGTTTGTAAAACCCAGTGTCATAAGTGTGCGGATAACAGTAGTTTATAAAAGTGTGGTGTCTTTGGTGTGTGGATAACAAAGATAGTTGAACTCATTCACCGCTGAAGACGCATTTGAACTCTTCCAATCCATAGGTCGGAATAGTTCATTATGAAATATCAGGGGTGAATGAGTTAATGGGACATATGAATACACACACATTCTGTACAGTCACTAGAAATCTACAACGTTCATCCCTATGTTCCTACTTGCACTCCACTCTCCCTTTGAAGTGAATCAGTCTAAGTGTGGGACGAGGGTGGAGAGGTCAAGACCAGGCCAATCGCCTCACCATTTTTGTATAACATGTGAACCATTAGAGGCAGACTTCTAGACATTGTTTCTGGATATAAATTATTGATGTCACAGATAAAAATAAAGTCTGACTAATATTTTATTTTTTTTTAAGCCAGGGAAAGAAAGTTTTATGGGTTCTTGTTTTCTTGTTGAAATTGGTAGTACATTTTTGTTGTTAATAAAGGTATCTGTATAAAGTTTTCAAACGGTCTACAATAAACTGAAAAAATAGACTGGAAGTCTGCTCGAATGTTCACCATTTTGAAAAGCCTTGGTAAAGGGTGGGCTCGAGGTGTAGAATTGGTCACATACCTGTAACAGTGGAGGTAAGGGTGGGCTCGAGGTGTAGAATTGGTCACATACCTGTAACAGTGGAGGTTCAGTATGAGCAAATTACAATGAATTGAAAGCAGTTAAAACTATAATTTATTACACTGTCAATAAGGGTGTTCCAAGGTTGTAAGGTACGGTTTGTTTTGAACAGAAAACATTCATATAAAATGGACTTGAAGCATGAATGTTTTAGTCTCCCTTTGTATACACAGGTTGATTTGGTATTGCAGAGCTTCCTTTGTTTATTATTCACATTGAATGCAGCAACTGAGATAGACCCTTACTCAAGTGTTCATGTATAAAAGGCCCAAACTCCTTAAAACAGTTTAGTTTTCACAAAGTAAATTTTTGTCATAGTGCATTTATCATTGATTGACAATTTTATCCACAAACAATATTATAAAAAAAATCTTTTGTACTCAAAAATGAAATGAAGAAATAGATACGTATTTTTCCAAGCTTAGGTTTTTCACCGGATTACTTTACGAGAAGTGAAAAAGACATAATTTTGAAAAACCAAATTTTACTGGAATTCGCATCAAGTGCATTACCTGAATATTGCATTATGGCACAAACTTCATTTCGTGAAAACTTGTTCATGCTTCTGTATTATATTAAAAAGAAAGTTGAATTTCAATATGGACAGCCTAAGCCATCCAGTATAAAAAATTTCAAGTTGCTTAAAGTGACTTTGTTATGTTGAAACTGTGTGTTACAAATTGTACTAAAGTTTCTTTTGTATGGAGAAAAATGTATCTTCAGTTTAAATGAAGGACATGTTGCTTATGTTTTACTGTACAATATATATATATGGAAGAAGGGAGATAATTCCCATATTTTTCTGATAGAAAAAAAAGTATGTTTAATTTATTTCTCTGTTGTATTTTTTCATTTTTTTTTTTGTTTTTACTTACGAAGTAACACTGATATGTTTTGCATTTTCATTTGAAAGTATTCATCAAGATGTTTTAAATTAAAAATATAACTTGCTCTTGTTAGTTGTAACTGGCTGCTTTTAGCAGCAAAAGTTGTCTGATAAGAATGGATGGTTGAAAACAACAATTCTCAATGCACAGCCCAAATGTGTTTTACAAGTGTGTAAAGAATTGCTTGTTAAATTTGTTACAAAGTATTGTTATTTCAATCTAATGCCCCTACATGTTATATAACTGTAGTGTTTTGTTTATGTCGAGATTAGGTTTTGAAATGGACTCTCTCAATCATTAGACATTACCTTCATTTCCATTTGACTTCCAAAAATATTTCTCATGAAAACGAACAACACACCCAATTAAATGATTGATTTGATATTTAATACAAATAAATGTAATTGGACATTTAAACAAATTTACAGTCATATTATTGTTAAAAAAGAAAGAAAAATATTTTGTTTGAAAATAGATAAAGGATATTTAGGGTTTTTATTCTTTCTCTTGTAGAAATATGGCCACACTTCACCTTCAAGTAAATACATGTACATTTGTATCTAACATAAGGAATGACCAAGTGTTGTGTTCACAAGCCTATCATCCCTATTGCTGATGTATTCACCCCCAGGGAAATGTCCTTTTATCAACTTAGTGGTGTAGGCAGTTATTGCTAACTTTTAATAATATTATAAGAGTAATCTTTATTAGAAATAATTGTACTTGATTTGTTACAACCAATATGATTGTGTTTTAGTCACGACAGTCAAAGTTAAACCCTTTCATAAATGTAGACCATAATGAACTTGTCCATATCAATGCACAGTAGAGTCGACTCAGGTTACCTAGGTACGAACAGATTACTTACATGTACAACCAGGAACAGAGGTTTGTTGTCTAGAACACTTTTAATTGCATTTAATTGTTTTAAACAGATTTTACAACCTGGTTTGTGAATATCTTTTATGGAAATTGAGATAAGTAATTTTTCACCGACTACTCGGTCGATGTAACGAAGGTAATGTCCAATGATACGTGTGATGTTTAATGTTGATATTTTTACAAACGAAAGTAAAAAAGTTAACAATTTCTGATTATCGTTTATCCTTTCATGATCCTTCACGGATTACGAGTGACCTTTCAAGGTCAACGGTCAGTGATGGTTCGGCCACTAAATCTGCTATGTGCCATATGTTTTGACTGGTTTGTTCAGTGATGGTGGATCCACGTTAAATGTAAGCTGCTGCCTTCCAGTAATACACAGTTACATCCCAAACTGTAGAAAATTTTAGTAAATATTTTCATCAAAAACTTGAAAATAATTGACAAGTCAAATTTAAAAATAATACCAATAGCATAATGATTGTCTTTAAGGGCTGTTTCAGTTATAATTTTTACGTAGGAAATCTATAATGCTCCCATGTTTTGAAAGAAATTGTTTTTTGGGGAGCTGCTGCAATTTTTGTTCCCATTTGATTGCCCCGATCGCGGCACTAGCTGAGAGGAATCCTTGATTGCCCCGATCGTGCTGCCCTAGCCGAGAGGAATCCTTGATTGCCACGATCGTGCTGCCCTAGCCGAGAGGAATCCTTGATTGCCCCGATCGCGCTGCCCTAGCCGAGAGGAATCCTCAATATATATATCTATCTGTTACTTGCCACCAATCTTGATCAGGCCAGTCATTCTCCCACTTTCCATCTTGCTTTTGAACACTTTGGGTGCATATCATTTTTTCTCACTGCATGCTTAATGTGTGGGAGAGAGCGGTCACTGACCAATATATTACACAGGCTCGGTCACTGCAGACAGATTGTGTGGTGTAGAGCGGTCACTGTGACCTACACTCGGTCACTTCAGACAGATTGTGTGGGGCATAGAGCGGTCACTGTGACCTACACTCTGTCACTTCAGACAGATTGTGTGTGGCATAGAGCGGTCACTGTGATCTACACTTGGTCACTTCAGACAGATTGTGTGTGGCATAGAGCGGTCACTGTGACCTACACTTGGTCACTTCAGACAGATTGTGTGTGGCATAGAGCAGTCACTGTGACCTACACCTGGTCTGCCACTACTGTGTTTGGTAGAATGGGGTGGAGGTGGCCTGTATGTTACACTAGCTCTGTCACACTATACAGCTTGTGTGGGAGGAGTGCGATCACTGTGACCTGTTAACTACAATCACTCGGTCAGTACAGACAGATTGTGTGTCATAGAGAGGGGTCACTGTGGCCTGTTTATTACACTTGCTTGGTCACTTCAGACAGCTTGTGTGTGTATGTGCATGTAAGAGGAGAGAGAGAGAAATTCAAAACTAAAAAAAATTATTGTGCGAGTTGAGTGTGGAGCAAGTGGGATGCTGTTTAAGACTTTGAACAGCCTGGGTGAGTGACATTGTGTCCAGTAGCTGTAACAGCCTCGATGTAAGGGAATGTATTCAGCAGATGTAACAGCCTGGATGTGTGGGAATGTGTCCGGTAGCTGTAACAGCCGGGATGCAAGGGAATGTGCCCAGTAGATGTAACAGCCTGGCTGTAAGGAATGTATGTCCAGTGGCTGTAACAGCCTGGATGTAAGGGAATGTGTCCTGTAGCTGTAACAGCCTGGATGTAAGGGAATGTGTCCGGTAGCTGTAACAGCCTGGATGTGAGGGAATGTGTGTCCGGTAGCTGTAACAGCCTGGATGTAAGGGAATGTGTCCGGTAGCTGTAACAGCCTGGGTGTGAGCCAATGTGCCCAGAAGCTTAGAGGAGCTGGTCTGTATGAGAATAAGTGTCATCACATGATGAATGGTCTCTCCTTGTGTATCTACATATAAACTATTTTTATTTATAATTAATGGCAAGCAGAGACAGAGCCCTCTGCTGAAGATTAAAATATAAGTAACTTATTTCCAGATGTTTGTCATTTTTAGGTCACCTGAGCTTTAGCTCAAGTGACCTATTGCTATCCGTCTTCGTCCGTCGTGGTGCGTCGTCCATTAAGATTTAACATTTTCAACTTAAGCTGAAATACTGTCAAAGGAACTTAATTGATACTTCATCAAATTTTACTGACATCTCCGGGGGATCCATGACCAAGACTTAGTGTTGTTATTTTTCAGGTCGATCAGAAATCCAATATGGCAACCATTTTGAAAATATATTTCAAACTTTAAAGTCAAGCTCTACTGGGCCGATTTAACTGAAACTTGGTAGGAATGATCGACTCACGATCCTGGCAAAGTGCTCTCTTTTTTTTCGGGCTGATCAGAAATCCAATATGGCTACTACGACCGCCATTTTGAAGAAAAAAATACTTCAAACCGATTCAACTGAAACTCGGTCCTGAAAAACTTAACTTAACATTATACTTAACTTTCTTTTACTCAAATTGGTAATGATGATTGACATCATTATCTCCACTTCATATTTTAATAACAAAAATATATATTGTAGGACTCGGGTGACCGTTAAGGCCCATGCAGGCCTCTTGTTTACACTGCTACTGTGTTGTGCGTTTGGCATCAAGTACTACAAAAGAACCGACTGCGCTCAATATAAGGTTGAAAACTTTAAAAAAACGTTTGACAATTTCAGCAAGAAAAACCTATACCAGATGGACATATGTTACACAGAAACTTCAGCTTACTGTCATCCTGTTCGGTCATCTTTCATCTTCCTCCCCCCTCTCCCCTAAATACTTCTTTTGGCACTGATAAAACTTTAGTAAGCTTATTGTCAGAATCTAGTGGGGTGACATGCTACCTCATACAGCGAGACATAATATAGTGTGGTGACACGCTACCTCATACAGAGAGATAGAATATAGTGGGGTGACATATGCTACCTCCTACAGCGAGACATAATATAGTGTGGTGACACTCTAAATCATACAGAGAGACAGAATACAGTGTGGTGACACGCTACATCATACAGAGAGATAGAATATAGTGGGGTGTCATATGCTACCTCCTACAGCGAGACATAAGATAGTGTGGTGACACGCTACATCATACAGAGAGATAGAATATAGGGGGGTGACATATGCTACCCCCTACAGCGAGACATAAGATAGTGTGGTGACACGCCACCTCATCCAGAGAGACAGAATCTGGGGTGACATATGCTATCTCCTACAGCGAGACATAAGATAGTGTGGTGACACGCTCCCTCATACAGAGAGACATAATCTAGGGGTGTTACATTCTACCTCATACAGAGAGACAGAATACAGTGTGTTGACACGCTACCTCATAGAGAGAGACAGAATATAGGGGGGTGACATGCTCCCTCATACAGAGAGACAGAATACAGTGTGGTGACACGCTACCTCATACAGAGAAACATAATCTAGTGGAGTGACACGCCACCTCATACAGAGAGCCATAATCTAGGGGGGTGACATGCCACCTCATCCAGCGAGCCAGACTATAGTATGATGACACGCTCCCTCATACAGAGAGACATAATCTAGTGAGGTGACACTCTACATCATACATCGAGACATAATCTAGTGGGGAGACATGCCACCTCATACAGCGCCTCATACAGCGAGACAGAATCTAGTGGGGTGACAGGCTACCTCATACAGAGAAACATAATCTAGTGGAGTGACACGCCACCTCTCATACAGAGAGACATAATCTAGTGTGGTGACATGCTACCTCATACAGCAAGACAGAATACAGTGTGTTGACACGCTACCTCATAGAGAGAGACAGAATATAGTGGGATGACATGCTACCTCATACGAGATAGAATATAGTGGGGAGACATGCTACCTCATGCAGAGAAACAGAATATAGTGGGGTGAAATGCTACCTCATGCAGAGAAACAGAATATAGTGGGGTGAAATGCTACCTCATGCAGAGAAACAGAATATAGAGGGGTGACATGCTACCTAATACAGCAAGACATAATCTAGTGGGGAGACATGCCACCTCATACAGAGAGCCATAATCTAGGGGGGTGACATGCCACCTCATCCAGCGAGCCAGACTATAGTATGATGACACGCTAACTAATACAGAGCGACATAATCTAGTGCGGTGAAATGCTACCTAATACAGAGAGATAGAATATAGTGGGGTGACATGCCACCTCATACAGCGAGACAGAATATAGTATGATGACACGCTACCTCATACAGAGAGACATAATCTAGTGCGGTGACATGCTACCTCATACAGAGAGACATAATCTAGTGGGGTGA
>NW_018405723.1:426345-432369 GCF_002113885.1 Mizuhopecten yessoensis
AAGAAGTCCAATTGCTTTGGAAAGGGGTCAAAGTATTTCTAGCTTGATGGATCTCTTATAGAGCGTAACTTCACGCCAAATATCATAACCTTAAGCCTGTTTGTCATACCGAATTAATCATTCAAAGTTCAACAAGCCCCCTAACATATGCCATAGTCACCCTTATTTAAACAAGAGGCCAAGAGGGCCTATTGCTCACCTGGATAAATAAATATTATACTGTACTGCAAATATTTCCAAATATTGGCTCTGTCTCTCGGCAACACCCTTACCTTATTGGGTCCCATTCTCCTCTCCTTTCACTTCTTCAAGAGAAGCTGTTTGCAGTTTTTGCTATATTTCACCCCTGTGACCTTGAAAGTAGGTTGAGGTAATTTTCAATAGACAACTTTATCGGACTCCATCTGTGACAGTTACCAGCCAAATAATATAATTCTATGCCTTTAGATTATTCCAAAGAGGTAATATTTGAAGTGTTTGACATATATGACCCCTGTGACCTTGAAAGTAGGCTGAGGTCATTTTCATTTGCAAACCTTGTCAGGCTCAATCCCAAGAACCAGCCAGCCAAATAATATGATTCTATGCACTGCGATGATTTAGAAGAAGTTGTTTGATAAGTTTGAAATATTTGACCCCTGTGACCTTGAAAGTGGGTCAAGGTCATTTTTGTTCTCAAACTTTGATGGACTCTTACCAACGAAGCTATCAGCCACATATTAAGCTTCTATACCTTTCAGTTCTTCAGAAGAAGTCGTTTAAGTATTTGACACTTTTGATCCTTGTAACCTTGTAGGTAAAGGTCAAGGTCATTTTCGTTCTCAAACTTTGATGGGCTCTTACCAACGAAGCTATTAGACACATATTAAGATTCTATACATTTCAGTTCTTCAGAAGAAGTCGTATTAAGTATTTGACCCCTGTGACCTTGAAAGGATGTCAAGGTCATTTTCGTTCTCAGACTTTGATGGGTTCTTACCAACGAAGCTATCAGCCACATATTAAGATTCTATACCTTTCAGTTCTTCAGAAGAAGTCGTTCAGATATTTGACACTTTTGATCCATGTAACCTTGAAAGGATGTCCAGGTCATTTTCGTTCTCAGACTTTGCTGGGTTCTTACTAACGAAGCTATCAGCCACATATTAAGATTCTATACCTTTCAGTTCTTCAGAAGAAGACGTTTTAGTATTTGTCATATTTGACCCCTGTGATCTTGAAAGTAGGTCAAGGTCATTTTTGTTCTCAAACTGTGATGGGCTCTTACTAACGAAGCTATCAGTCACATATTAAGATTATATACCTTTCAGTTCTTCAAAAGAAGTCGTTTTAAGTATTTGACCCCTGTGACCTTGAAAGGATGTCAAGATCATTTTCGTTCTCAGACTTTGATGGGTTCTTACCAACGAAGCGCTCAGCCACATATTAAGATTCTATACCTTTCTGTTCTTCAGAAGAAGTCGTTTTAAGTATTTATCACTATTGACACCTTGAAAGGAGGTCAAGGTTATTTTCATTCTCAAACTTTTTGGGCTCTAACCAACAAAGCTATCACCCTAATATCATGACTCTAGGCCTGCCCATTCTTCAGAAGAGGTCGTTTAAATGAAAAGTTGAAGGAGGCCGGACGGACGGATGACAGACGCCGCACCACGGTATAAGCTCACTAGCCCTTCAGGCAGGTGAGCTAAAAAATCAAACATTTAAATGTAATTTAAATATAATGAACTCATAGCAAGGTTAATAATGAGGCTGATGTCTCCATAAAAATAGCTCACTGGAATCTATTTTTCAACCACACTGAATGCTACGAAATGACATATTATTTAAAATTCATTTACCTATCTAGGTCTTGCGGAGCTTCATTTCTCTGTTACTAGTTGTGGAGAGGTTTAACTGACCTCAAACTAAGGTGATTGTGGCTATGGGAATGTACGAAAATCATAGTAAAATGACCATGCAACATATTTTACTGGTATATGTATGTAAAACCCTGAACCTATGACCATTGAAAGTACAACACTGTTATAAAAGACTTAGGCATGTTATAATATTATCACATTTAGTTTCAATGTTTATAACATGTCTAACACATTCATCACATCACAGAGTGTTCTGACATGATGACACATCATCTAAAGTTCATTTACCGATCAAGGTTACTCAGCCTTTGTTTGCTTATTTATAATCTGCTAAAATATATTACCAGGGGATTTAACTATGATTTTAAGGATTTTGCAGGGCAACATCAATCTTGATTTGAAGTCGGTATTCCTCTCTACAGCTACTAAATTGCTCCCCTGCATATCTAAGTAAAGATCCCAGGGAAAGGGCCAGACCCCAAGGCCAATCCTTGTAGCATATCTGTATTAGATTTTTCATACCCAGCAATTTTATGTATGGTTATGGGGTGGGGATCTCAACTGTTTCCAAGCTGTGACTCAGAAACTATAGGTCCTTAGGGTTGTGGCCAGACCCTAGGGTCAATTCTAGTATCTTGACTGCATTCGTTTCTTTATGCCCAGCATTTGTATATATAGTTTCCGAGCGTTTCAAAATTATGACCCAGGGGTCAAGTTTGCAAGGGTGGGCCAGAGCCCAGGGTCAATTCTAATATCATGACTGCATTCGTCTCTTTATGCTCAGCAATTGTATATTTTAGTTTTTGGTGGGTATTTCAACCGTTTCGAAGTTATGACCCAGGGACTATGTCTCCAAGGCTGGGGCAGACCCAAGGGCCATCCTGGAAGCATAATGTGCATTCAACCTTTTATACTCGGCAGTTGTATATAATGGATATAGGGTGGGGAATCAACTTGATCCCACCCTTTAGCCCAGAGGGTCAGCCTGTCCATTTGTACAGTTGTTAATCCCCACTAAGAAGGAATGCTTCCAACAAAATATCCATCTCTTAGTTCCAGAGAAGAAGTCGCTTAAAGCATTATAGCCAAAATACCTGTTGTACAATTTTGAATCCCCACACCTAGGAATGTTTCCAGTCAAATTAAGTTAAATTCCAATCAGTGGTTAAGAAGAAGAAGTCGTTTGAAGAAATTGTTGACGTACAGACGATGGACGCCACATGCACAGTATGGCATATAAGCTCACCTTGGTACTTCGGACCCGGTGAGCTAAAAATGAATGCCTTAGTTACTACAATAACCTGCAGGCTATGTATCGATTTAATATCTAATGTACAAGTTCAATCTATTCATATTACAGATATATGTTCTGAATTTTAATCGAGGTCTTTGAATTTGGTTTTTCAGGAGGTTAAAATTTAGGGCGACTAAGGCTTCTTTTATGGGGCTTGTTGAACCTACAACATATTTCAATTGGACATCTGCGATTGACTTTGAAAGTGGGTTTGTATCATTAATTCATTTAACAAGCATAGTAGCTCTCTATCCCTGCAAGCTACTGGCCAAATGTCATCATCATAAGTTCTCTCTCTATGTAGAAGTTGTTTAAATTATTCAACAGATTTTGAGCTCTGTGACATTTAAAGTGAGTCAATGTCATTTACTTGAACAAGTTTGATCTTGAAAGTAGGTCAGGGTCATTTACTTGAACAAATTTGATAGCCTTTTTATACCAGCTATGCTTGTGGCCAAATGTCATCTCCCACAATACAATACATGTACTTACCACTCTTGGCCTTCTTCAGCAGTATGTTTCAGTGAGGTAGATTCTTCTATAAGATCTGCAACTTTATCTCTAGCTCTTGGATTATTAATGTTCCTGTAGTTATGTGTGTCGATTGTAGGATTAAGGTCACAACATATGATACATTCTGCATTGTTAAAATATATCTCCCTCTTTAAAATCCTGTTTGTGTTTTAGAAATTGCAGAGTCTGATTTCAATCTATTTGCAATACATGCAGATGCTAATTCGTAAGTTATGTTCAGAAGAGTAATAGGTCTCCAATTCTTTAAATATTGTCTGGGTTTATTAACTTTGGAAGACATATTATGACACCTTGTTTTGTGTAATAGATAACTGTTAATTTTTGTACCTTTCATTTAAAAATCTAATAAAACATCTGCAGTATAGCCGTCAGATCTTTGTGATTTATTGTTTTTCATGTTTTTCAGTGCAAATAATAATTCTTTTTCTTTCAAATCACCTTCAATATTTACCTTTTGACTATCACTGAGTATATTGAAATCATGATCCTTTAAAAATTCGTTTAGGTCAATATATTTTCAATGATTTCAGAGTGCTTTGAATAAAGATATTTACAAAACAGTTCTATCTCTTTCAATATTTCATTCTGTTTTGTGATAAGTTCACCATTATTTTTCTCAATTATGTAAATATTTTTATTTATATAGTTTTTTTTTATTCTAGACTGCAGAAAAAAATACTTATCTTTCCCCCTCCACTATCCATTTTGCTCTTGATCTGATCATGTGTCCTTTTAATTTTAATTTTCTAATATTTTCTAGTTCATTTTTTTAATTTTCTAAATAAAGTGTGTCTACTAATAGCGTAGAACTGTTTTCAATTTGATCAATCTCCTCTTTTAGTTTACTTTCTAATCTATTTATATTTTTCTTTTTATGTGATGGATATAATTTATATGATATAGATAGTCCCCTAATCTCTATAAGCATGGTTTCTAAAAAGAGTTGATCACTTATTTTTAAGTCTAGATTTATACCAGAAATATTATTCAGGTTTTCATTGTGTTTTGATGATGCATACTGCTGTTTAATATCATGAATTCTTTGCTTTACCTTGGTCACATATTGAGTACCATATAACAAACAATTGCTAAATTTCCATAATCCACGTCCTTTCTCAAAATCATGTGTTTTTAGTTCTAAGGTTATCAATGAGTGGCCTGTATGCGTGTTTGTTCTACTAAGTTCATGAGGTTACCAGATATAAGGAAAAAGTCAAGTCTAGATTGTTTAAAAAGATTTCGTTTTCTCCATGTATAGCGTTTATAATCTGGGTGGTTTATTCTAAAGCAATCGGCAAGGGTAAATTCTTCTATAAGATCTGCAACTTTATCTCTAGCTCTTGGATTATTAATGTTTCTGTAGTTATATGTGTCTATTGTAGACTTAGGAGCAAGATTATAGTCACCACATATGATACATTCTGCATTGTTAAAATCTTTGATTGTGTTCTTTACATTTTCATAGAAATCTGGTTTATCATTATTTGGACCATACATATTTACAAGTGTAATTCTACCTTTTTCAATGGTTATATCGACAACTTACATTTGCTACACCGTCATCTTTCTTATCATAAATTTCAAACTCAAAGTTAATGTTAATTATAATACAAACTCAACGGGCATTCGATTGAAAGGAATTAAACAAACATTAAGACCTCCACTGTGTTTCTATAACTTGTTCTTCTTGACTTGTAAAGTGTGTATCTTGAAGACAAACGATATTAAAGTTGGTGTAATGTGTTTTAAGATAGATCATCACATCTAGTCTTTTTTTCCATTCACAGACCCTGACAGTTCACTGATGCTATTCTTACTTTATTATCGACACATCGTGTTTAAATTTTGATTGTACCTTAGCCGAGCACTCTATTAAAATTCTAAATATTGTAAATGTTTAAAATGTTGAGTAACATACAGGGGGACGTCGAGTACATATATAGCACATAACAAATCGGACATAAAAATACACACAGGTAAAAAGAAAAAGTTGAAGGAGAAAATGTCATCATATTTTCCTTGTTAAAAAAAACAGTTTTCAGTATCAGCCTGCCACCCATATATGTCCCTTCATTTATGTATAAAATTGGACAGTTCTGTGTTACATGTTCATAATATATATATATTTCAAAAGGTTTTATGTATTAAAATAAAAAGACAATGTTAAAAAATTACGCCAAAAGTGTTTCATAAATTTAACTTATTAAAACAAATGACATACATTCACCCGAGATATATAGCAATGCAAGTTCATATTTAATAAGACTGTCGTGTTAGTTGGTTTTTAGGTCACCTGAGCTTTGCTCAAGTGACCTGTTCCAATCACTTTCCGTC
>NW_018405724.1:0-212 GCF_002113885.1 Mizuhopecten yessoensis
GTTGTACAGCGTGACACACGTTCTTGTTATGATCGTAAGTGTGCTTCTATGTATTTGTACACAACCTTACTTGGCTGAGTGCGCACGGAAGTGTCTGTACGTAAGTGTTTCATTTTAGAGTACTCTGATCATTGTAAACAGGTCACCAAACCCCTACATTCGCTAGGTTGTAATATATTACATTCTGCTCTTCATTTCACAACAAGGAAGTC
>NW_018405724.1:4328-4579 GCF_002113885.1 Mizuhopecten yessoensis
TTGGCCCATATAGTTGAGACCTACTTTATTATCACACGAATATCGATGTATTTTTGTAGTACAGATTTTAGGAGAGAGATTATTCATCTACTACGATAAGACTCTTCAGAACGTAAATTGTTTATGAACATGTATAGGTTTTTTGACATACAAAGTAAAATTGAACAAATAAACATACTATAGCGTCACAACACAGGTGTGTATAATGTTGTACAGCGTGACACACGTTCTTGTTATGATCGTAAGTGTGC
>NW_018405725.1:0-213 GCF_002113885.1 Mizuhopecten yessoensis
AATTAGTACTATAATCTGGTAGAAAACAGTCACATCTAATTAGTAATTNTAATCTGGTAGAAAATAGTCACATCTAATTAGTATTATAATCTGGTAGAAAACAGTCACATCTTATTAGTAATTTAATCTGGTAGAAAACAGTCACATCTAATTAGTATTATAATCTTATAGAAAACAGTCACATCTTATTAGTAATTTAATCTGGTAGAAAAC
>NW_018405725.1:1490-5373 GCF_002113885.1 Mizuhopecten yessoensis
TATTATAATCAATGTTGTTACTGAAATATGTTTTTAAGCTTTGTTGGTTGTAAGGTCTGGTGAGTGGTTGGCATGATTTACAGAAATTCAAAACTTGAACAGTATCTCAAGAGTCTGTTGACATGTTTATCTATGTTTATACCATAACATGTACATGTTTTTAGCATGAAGTGACTCTGATGTTTTAGAAGACCTAGATTTTGAGAGTAAGAGTCAATTTAGCATACAGTTGGTATTCTTTGTCTGAGAGAAGTTAAAAACAGATGTCTCCAAATCCAGATATTCACTTAAATAACTACCATCACATTAAAAAGTCACAACTACAAACCTAGAGGTACATACCACCACATTACAAACAAGAGGCCCAATGGGCCTGTATTGCTCACATGTCATTCATTTCACATTTGTTAACTTCAAAAAAGGCCAAGGTCAATAGGCTACACATTGTGAGTCTTTGTTGGAAGATTTTAACTTGATAATCTCGCCTTCAAAGTCAGTTGATCTGGATCATACATTCTGACCCCAAATTTTGTATCCCTTTCCACAATTTAGCTACATGCCAAATATCTGTACCTTAGGCCTCTTGGCTATCCAGAAGACATCATTTGAATTTTCAACACCTTTGACCCTTGTGACCTTGAAAGTAGGTTAAAGTCATTCATTTTAACAAGTTTGATAGCCCTTCTTCCCAGCATTCTACTGGCCAAATATCATCACCCTAGGCCTCGTGGTTATTCAAAAGTAATTTAAGAATTTAAACAGAATTGACCCCAGTGAAGTAGGTCAAGGTCTTTCATTTGAAAAAAAATATACTTGACAGGCCTTGACCCTTGCATGCTATTTGATTAATATCATTGCCCTATGCCTCCGTGTTGTTCAGAAGAAGCTGTTTGAATTTATTAACAAATTGAAAGCCCTGTAACCTTGAAAATGGGTCAGGATAATTCATTTGCACAAATATACCCTGGGCCTTTCGGTTACTCAAAGGAAATTGTTTTACCTGGTAAGTAAAAGTTGATGCAGTACAGACGATGAACGCCACACCACAAATTTAGCACACTCAGCCCTTTTGGCCAGGTGAGCTTAAATCATACATACAAATCAGTAACTAACTTACCACCACATTATAAATACACATGCCTACAAATCTAGAGTCATTGACTTGTTTCAGCTTGACGCTCCTCGTCTCATAGGCAAGAAATATTCCAAATAGTAACAATATTCCTTTGTATCCATATATAACACCTGCCAACAAAACAAACGCAATGCTATCAAATGCTTGTGTATCAATGCTGTTGTTAGTACAAATACAGCGATCATTTACAATTCAAAAAATAATAAAACATGGTTATTAATGAGAGTTGAAAACAGCATTGATACAAGTTAAAACTTTTTTACCAGTGCTGTCTTGCTTAATGAAAATTGATTTATTGCTTCAGTGTACAATTGAGTTTGAAAAATACAATGTTTGAAAAACAGATCCTTCTATAAAGCAGTGATTAGATTCAGTGCCCTACCTAGCCAGATGGAGATATTTTTAGAAGTACAGTGTTCTAGTTCTGGTTGAAGTTTGATGTCCTCGTCCGTGTCTATTGGATCTTCTTTCTCAAATATTTCCACCTCTCGGTATAGAGGGTCCAGTACCTGCCAGGTGGTCAGCACTGCTATGTCTATGGTCAGTATTACACTCAGGACAGTAAACAGTTCACACCGCCTCACCACCTGTTATTATAGAAATGAAATGGTCAGTATAACCATACTTTGGACAGTCACATCGCCTCACCACCTGTTAATTACGGTATAATCACTAATGACAATTAAGACTATCATACCACAATAGCCAGAGTCAAACTAAGGACAATAGCACTGCATCACTCCATCAACTCCTGAAGCCCGGTTTTCATAAAGTTATTTTTTCCCCCTCTTTTTACATTATAGTTGCCAACTTGTTTTGGTGGGCAGGCTGTTGTCAGGATCCAATGTTTGGGAACAATTTACAATATAATCATGTCATCGACAAGTTACCTGGCAGTTCTATCCCATCTTATCTAATAATCATTGTCTTTATTTTTGACCTATCAATTAAGAGCTGAATCTTTGTTCTGTAAGTACTTGATCAGTTATTGATGGTACCTTTATTACAACTTTCAGGAAATAAAGTGCCCAAGAGTCCAAAACATAAAATTGGGCAGTATAAAGGTCATGTGAGCTAGGTCACCGCTGTGTTGACATCTACCTTTCTATCCTTTTTGTTGGCAGTGGTCAATCTGTGGACTGTCCAGATTTTGGAAAACATACCTCCATACGCAAATGTAAAACCAAGGGAGAGCATCCATGCTCTGAGCTGAAATGTACCAGATATGTGACATACATTTATATACACTCATTTTTTGTATACAATATTCCCTGGTACCATAGACTGTTACTCTTTTAAAATTTCATTTCATTTCAATTTTGGATTCTCATTAATGATTTCACCTGACACTTCAATGTTTTGTATTTTCGTCTTGTTACAAGGTGTAAGTCAATCGATTGTCATCTTATTTTAAATATCTTTTCAAAGAATTCAATAATTGAACTTAATATGACATTTTTTTCTATTAGAAATGTTCACAATACAACAGAATGCATAAGACACTGACCTGACATATGAGGGGGTAGAGTTCCGGGGAGATGAACTGGTTATCTAGCCCCAACAGAAGGATACACAGGAGACAGAGAATACAGCCAAACACCGTCACATTGTTTACACTTGGCTGAGAGTAGGCAATGCACCTGTCAAATAGGTAAAAGCAAGTTATTGTTTTCCATGTTGAACTTATACTTCAATTACTCATTACATTGTAAGGAAAAAATATAATTAATAATGGTATTAATTTTTGTACCTGCGATATATATATTTCTTAAGCTCATTCAAAGGGATTAAAAAGGGAACTGTGCTTGTTACAGAGTTTCATATCCAGGTGGTTTTATTTTACAATCTGTTTAACAAATTAGGACAAAGATGTCAGCTACCACTATCAGCAAAACATCAGAAGTAATTTCAATTTTATTTTGATAGTGTAAATAACATACCTGCGTTGTCTGTTTAGGAAGTTGAACATTATACAAAATATCCCGAAGGCAATACCAAAGGCAGCGAAGAAACACATAGCAAAGAAGAGTCCATGGGAGACAACTCTAGGTGCTGACTTGATGAGTGTATGGTCTGGTGGAACCTTACCCCCTGTGGAAACAGAATCACAAAGTTATGACAATACAATTAGTTTACAACTTAATTGATTGGTTTTCTAACATATCAAACTGCTTTACAATTTTGCAATGAGATAATATCCACCTTGGTATCAGTAAAAGTAATGTAGATTATCCTATTTCAAAATAGTCATGTGATCTTTAAATAAGGATCTAGAAAGCTAAACTCATATATTTTTCAGAAGAAGATAAAGTGAAACCCGTCGAAACAAAACACAAAAGGATCAATATAATATTAGCTTACACAGGTTCACTTTACAATGAAATGCTGTTTACAGTGAAATCTACCATCAGCAGTGTACCCTAAACGGGACAGTGTTTTTGATAAATAATGATGTATTTATACCTTAAACTGTCATTTTAACCGTTATCAGCAACCAAAAAGCTGATATACAGATTAATTAACACAAAAGTATTCTACAGCGTATTGTGAAAATTGCAACTTCTTTGAATGACATGCCAATGTCTTTGGTCGCTTTCCTACAAGTGTTCCGTTTTGGGTATGGTCCTGTTTGGTACATTGACATTAGTAGGTGTGGTTTAGAGAAGGTGTTATATGATACAGAATTATGTTATACTGTATTAATATACCTCTACTTTATTTACTCTTTATAAAAGTAATTGGTTAAAT
>NW_018405726.1:0-213 GCF_002113885.1 Mizuhopecten yessoensis
TGTAGACATGTGTACTAGGGCTGAACACATGTGTACTATGACTGTAGACATGTGTTCTATGGCTGTTAACATGTGTACTAGGACTGTAGACATGTGTGCTATGGCTGTATACACGTGTACTAGGGGTGTAGACATGTGTACTATGGCTGTAGACATGTGTACTAGGGGTGTAGACATGTGTGCTATGGCTGTAGACATGTGTACTATGGCTGT
>NW_018405726.1:2518-3463 GCF_002113885.1 Mizuhopecten yessoensis
TCTGTAGACATGTGTTCTATGGCTGTAGAAATGTGTACTATGGCTGAAGACATGTGCACTATGGCTGTAGACATGTGTACTATGGCTGTAGTCATGTGTATTATGTCTGTTTACATGTGTACTAGGGCTGTATACATGTGTGCTATGGCTGAACACATGTGTGCTATGGCTGTAGACATGTGTGCTATGGCTGTATACATGTGTACCAGGGCTTTAGACATGTGTGCTATGGCTGTAGACATGTGTACTAGGGGTGTAGACATGTATACTTTGGCTGTAGACATATGTACTATGGCTGTAGACATGTGTACTATAGCTGTAGACATGTGTACTAGGGCTGTAGACATGTGTACTATGGCTGTAGACATGTGTATTATGTCTGTTTACATGTGTACTAGGGCTGTATACATGTCTGCTACGGCTGAACACGTGTGTGCTATGGCTGTAGACATGTGTGCTATGACTGTAGACATGTGTACTAGGGCTGTATACATGTGTGCTATGGCTGTAAACATGTGTATTAGGGCTGTAGACATGTGTACTAGGGCTGTATACATGTGTACTAAGGCTGTTTACATGTGTACTAGGGTTGTAGACATGTGTGCTATGGCTGTACACATGTGTACTAGGGCTGTAGACATGTGTACTATGGTTGTATATATGTGTACTATAGCTGTATGCATGTGTGCTATGGCTGTAGACATGTGTTCTATGGCTGTAGACATGTGTACTATGGCTGAAGACATGTGTACTATGGCTGTAGACATGTGTACTAGGGCTGTAGACAGGTGTACTATAGTTGTAGACATGTGTACTAGGGCTGTATACATGTGTGCTCTGGCTNATGTGCTCTGGCTGAAGACATGTCTGCTATGACTGTATACATGTTTACTAGGGATTTATACATGTGGGCTATGGCTGTAAACATGTGTATTAGGGTGGATA
>NW_018405726.1:5683-5868 GCF_002113885.1 Mizuhopecten yessoensis
TTGTGTACTAGGGGTGAATACATGTGTACTAGGGCTGTTAACAAGTGTACTATGGCTGTAGACATTTGTACTACAGTTTTATACAGGTGTACCATGTCTGTATACATACATGTGTACTTGGGCTGTAGATATGTGTACTATGGCTGAAGACATGTGTGCTATGACGGTATACATGTTTACTAGGG
>NW_018405727.1:0-213 GCF_002113885.1 Mizuhopecten yessoensis
TTTTAGAATTACACATCCATTAAAAGGAGACACACAGTACATGTATACTCATTACTACTTATTAGAGTTACACATTCAAACAATAGGAGACACACAGTACATCTATACTCACTACTACTTATTAGAGTTATTCATACAAACAAAAGGAGACACACAGTACATTTTAAGTCACTACTGCTTATTAGAGTTACACATCCAAATAATAGGAGACAC
>NW_018405727.1:5140-5365 GCF_002113885.1 Mizuhopecten yessoensis
ACTACTGCTTGTTAGAGTTACACATACAAATAATAGGAGACACACAGTACATGTATACTCACTACTGCTTATTAGAGTTACACATCCAAACAATAGGAGACACACAGTACATGTAAACTAACTACTGCTTATTAGAGTTACACATCCAAATAAAAGGAACACACAGTACATGTAAACTCTCTACTGCTTATTAGAGTTACACATCCAAACAATAGGAGACACACA
>NW_018405727.1:8826-9594 GCF_002113885.1 Mizuhopecten yessoensis
ATATTTATTAGAGTTATACATACAAACAATAGGAGACACACAGTACATGTATACTCACTAGTACTCATTAGAGTTACACATACAAACAATAGGAACACACAGTACATGTACACTCACTTCTATTTATGAGAGTTACACATCCAAACAAAAGGAGACACACAGTACATGTATACTCACTACTACTTATTAGAATTACACATACAAACAATAGGAGACACACAGTATATGTATACTCACTACTACTTATTAGAGTTACACATCCAAACAATAGGAGACACACACTACATGTATACTCACTAGTACTCATTAGAGTTACACATACAAACAATAGGAACACACAGTACATGTATACTCACTTCTATTTATTAGAGTTACACATCCAAACAAAAGGAGACACACAGTACATGTATACTCACTACTACTTATCAGAATTACACATACAAACAATAGGAGACACACAGTACATGTATACTCACTAGTACTCATTAGAGTTACACATACAAACAATAGGAACACACAGTACATGTATACTCACTTCTATTTATTAGAGTTACACATCCAAACAAAAGGAGACACACAGTACATGTATACTCACTACTNAAGGAGACACACAGTACCTGTATACTCACTATTACTTATTAGAGTTACACATCCAAATAAAAGGAGACACACAGTACATGTATCCTCTCTACTGCTTATTAGAGTTACACATCCAAACAAAATGAGACACACAGTACATGTATACTCACTACTGCTTATTAGAGTTAC
>NW_018405728.1:0-213 GCF_002113885.1 Mizuhopecten yessoensis
GACGTTGTTATACTTAACTGGGGCACCGTTTCAGTTGACGTTGTTGTACTTTACTGGGAAACCGTTTCAGTTGACGTTGTTATACTTAACTGGGGCACCGTTTCAGTTGACGTTGTTATACTTAACTGGGGCAACGTTTCAGTTGACGTTGTTATACTTTACAGGGGCACCGTTTCAGTTGACGTTGTTATACTTAACTGGGGCACCGTTTCA
>NW_018405728.1:6395-6617 GCF_002113885.1 Mizuhopecten yessoensis
TAGATTGTTTAGTACTACATACAAGCTAATTGACGGATTGTTTAGTACTACATACAAACTGATTTTCAGATTGTATAGTACTACATACAAACTAATTGTCCGATTGTTTAGTACTACATACAAGCTAATTGACAGATTGTTTAGTACTACATACAAACTAATTGTCAGATTGTTTAGTACTACATACAAACTAATTGTCCGATTGTTTAGTACTACATACAA
>NW_018405728.1:6750-6856 GCF_002113885.1 Mizuhopecten yessoensis
TAGTACTACATACAAGCTAATTGTCAGATTGTTTAGTACTACATACAAACTAATTGTCAATTTGTTTAGTACTACATACAAACTAATTGTCCGATTGTTTAGTACT
>NW_018405728.1:9958-10356 GCF_002113885.1 Mizuhopecten yessoensis
ACTAATTGTCAGCTTGTTTAGTACTACATACAAACTAATTGTCAGATTGTTAAGTACTACATACAAACTAATTGTCAGATTGTTAAGTACTACATACAAGCTAATTGTCAGATTGTTTAGTACTACATACAAACTAAATGTCAGATTGTTAAGTACTACATACAAACTAATTGTCAGATTGTTAAGNCTAATTGTCAGATTGTTTAGTACTACATACAAGCTAATTGTCAGATTGTTTAGTACTACATACAAACTAATTGTCAGATTGTTAAGTACTACATACAAACTAATTGTCAGATTGTTAAGTACTACATACAAACTAATTGACAGATTGTTTAGTACTACATACAATGTACAAGCTAATTGTCAGATTGTTTAGTACTACATACAAGCTAATT
>NW_018405729.1:0-213 GCF_002113885.1 Mizuhopecten yessoensis
TCAACCATGACGTCTAAAGTAACACCAATAACAACCAGTGGATCAGCAATGACGTCTGATGGAGCACCAATAACAACCATTGTATCAGCCATGACGTCTGATGGAACAACAATGTTAACCATGACATCTGATAGAACACCAATAACAACCACTGGGTCAACAAAGACGTCTGATGGAACACCAATAACAACAAGTGAATCAACCATGACGTCA
>NW_018405729.1:1852-3173 GCF_002113885.1 Mizuhopecten yessoensis
TAGGATCAACAATGACGTCTGATGGAACATCAATAACAACCACTGGGTCAACCATGACAACTGATGGAACACCAATAACAACCAGTGGATCAACAATGACGTCTGATGGAACACCAATAACAATCACTTGGTCAACCATGACGTCTGATGGAACACCAATAACAACCAGTGGATCAACAATGACGTCTGATGGAGCAACTATGTCAACCATGACATCTGATGGAACACCAATAACAACCAATGAATCAACCATGACGTCTGATGAAACACCAATAACAACCATTGGATCAACCATGACATCTANACTATGTCAACCATGACATCTGATGGAACACCAATAACAACCAATGAATCAACCATGACGTCTGATGAAACACCAATAACAACCATTGGATCAACCATGACATCTAATGGAACACCAATAACAACGAGTGGATCAACCATATCATCTGATGGAACACCAATAACAACCAGTGGATCAACAATGACGTCTGATGGAGCAACTATGTCAACCATGACATCTGATGGAACACCAATAACAACCAGTGGATCAACAATGACGTCTGATGGAACACCAATAACAACCACTGGGTCAACCATGACGCCTGACGGAACACCAATAACAACCAGTAGATCAACCATGACATCTGATGGAACACCAATAACAACCAGTGTATCAACAATGACGTCTGATGGCACACCAATAACAACCACTGAGTCAACCATGACATCTGATGGAACACCAATAACAACCAGTGGATCAACCATGACATCTGATGGAACACCAATAACAACCAATGGATCAACCATGACATCTGATGGAACACCAATAACAACAAATGAGTCAACCATGACGTCTGATGGAACCCCAATACCAACAAATGGATCAACCATGTCATCTGATGGAACACCAATAACAACCAGTGGATCAACAATTACGTCTGATGGAACACCAATAACAACCAGTGTATCAACAATGGGGTCTGATGGCACACCAATAACAACCAATGGATCAACCATGACATCTGATGGAACACCAATTACAACCAATAAGTCAACCATGACGTCTGATGGAACACCAATAACAACAAATGGATCAACCATGACATCTGATGGAACACCAATAACAACCAGTGGATCAACCATGACGTCAGATGGAACACCAATAACAACCAATGAATCAACCATGACATCTGATGGAACACCAATAACAACCACTGGGTCAACCATGACGTCAGATGGAACACCATTTACAACCACTTGGTCGACCATGACGTCTGATGGAACACCAATAACAACCAGTGAATCAACAATGACGTCT
>NW_018405730.1:0-213 GCF_002113885.1 Mizuhopecten yessoensis
AGGTATATCATCTTCACTAGTACCGGTAGACTTCAGGTATATCATTTTCACTAGCACCTGTAGACTTCAGATATATAAACTGCACTAGCACCTGTATACTTCAGGTATATCATCTTCACTAGCACCGGTAGACTTCAGGTAGATCATCTTCACTAGCACCTGTAGACCTCAGATATTTAAACTTCACTAGCACCTGTATACTTCAGGTATATC